>NC_142804.1:48170561-48322014 GCF_049724085.1 Artemia sp. Qi Xiang Cuo | reverse complement strand
AAAAGGTGTAGAGCTTCTATAGAAGTATTACCTAGATGCGAGGGGCTACTCACACTCTTTGAAAAGGTGTAGAGCTTCTATAGAAATGTTTTCCTATAGCTTCAAGCAAACTGCATAGATCTATTCTACTATTCGGTGCAATTTTTAATTGTTTCTCTGTTATAAAAGTTACGGTAATAAACACATAAATAAAACTGATTCAAATAACGTAAATACACATTAACTTTTAAAATTACAAATCGCAATCCAATTTTTGGCCACAATTTAGCCATCCGGCGGAAATGGAACAGCAGATATAAAGCCAAACTGGAACATATCTCTTGTTTTTCTACTAATTTTAACAACCTTTTCTATTTCAAGATACTCGAAGAACATAGCTATTAAAGTTAATCAGCTTTTATGTTTATTTTTCAAACATAGACTATTAATATTCTAATCATGAAATTAGAAGATCTCTAAGGTGATTTTCTAGCAAATTAGGGGCTGCCTAAAACAATGCTTGTCAAAGTTGTATACATTTTTTCTACTCTGACAGTGCCTCCAGGGCTGCATTAGGCTCTAAAACCGTCCCTACTCTTTTGCATCTGTGACCCCAGTGTATGCCCTATGGTGGCGCATTGGATTGGATCCCGGCTGGGCAATACGGGGCACGGTGTTTGATCCCAGCTGCCGCAAGGTTTGGCGACAGGTGAGCCACCTGCCATGTAAAAGAAGATGTTTTGAAATAGATTTAAGGGGCTTGAGCACAGGCGCAAAGCCACCTCCTCCTCCTCCTTCGTATGTACCTACCTCGGGACATAAACATGTACAGAGCTCTATTTCCCCAAAATCCCATACATTTTGATTATTCCCGACCACAACCTTCCCCAGTCTTCATACAATTAACCGTCCATTGCAGTTTTGATAATTCAATACAGCCTTTCACCCCCCTCCACAAAAAGAATCTTGCGTGAGTACTTACAAGGGTTACAAAAAGCAGCCAATAGAAACGCGGGTAGGCATTTGGTTCTCATTTTAAGTCATTTTCGAATCAGTAATTAAGAGTCGATGAAAGGTAATCACGAATAAAATTCTGATTAGAAATCCAATTAAGGCATCTATCATAATTAAGAGAAATTTTTTTGGATACTCTCCTAACCTATCAATCCATATTGTCAAAAATCACTTGATTTGGTATTCAAATTATCTTTTTCTCTCAATAGGCTTAATATAATAGCATTTAATAAAACTTGTATATTTGCCAAGGTATTGATTTAAATGTTTTTGTTTCTTTAAA
The DNA here is from genome assembly GCF_049724085.1 of Artemia sp. Qi Xiang Cuo. Taxonomy (NCBI): domain Eukaryota; kingdom Metazoa; phylum Arthropoda; class Branchiopoda; order Anostraca; family Artemiidae; genus Artemia; species Artemia sp. Qi Xiang Cuo. Next base: position 48,320,738 of record NC_142804.1, on the reverse strand, counting down.
AGTTTCACCGCAAAAGCAGCAATAAATTAAACAATGCCATAATTTGAATCGAAAATACAATTATATTAATCAGACTGAAAAATAGCAACGATTCATAGATTTGGTGATTCTAAAAAACAAAATTATGTCAGCTGCAAAATGGAAATTTTGCAAACAAATTTTCCTCTCAATTTACGCTGAAATGAAAAATGACAACATTTTTTCCTATTTGAATAAATGAAACTTTGTCTTTATCTTCCCTCTTACGAAGTTTTTCCATTTTGACACATGTTCTGCAATTTTTTTTTATTACAAACATCTTACAACCTTGGTTTAGACTATATGTAATATGCTTCATTTTCTTGGGTGTTCCTACACTTTGTCCCCATTTATATACTATATTATAATGTATATATATATATATACATATATATATATATATATATATATATATATATATATATATATATATATATATATATATATATATATATATATATATATATATATATATATATATATATATATATATATATATATATATATATATATATATATATATATATATATATATATATATATACAATAATAATTACCTGAGTCTTCGTCGGAAGTGCTTCACTGCCTTCTTCCTCTAGTCAAATATAGAAATAATTTTCATAATTGTGATATGGAGATTTTGGGTAGGTACGTGGAAGAGGTATTGGAGTCCCAGATGGGGTTGGAATCGGGCTTTCTGCACTGTAATCACTTCCTGCAGAATCATCACATATGGAAGAACTATGCCTGGAGGAAGGCTCCCAAGGTACCTGTAATTTAAGAGGTTTGTGTATTATTCACTGCATTTTTTTTCGTCAAAGGTGACCAGTGAATGCTCATCAATACCATGGACTGCTCGTCAAACCTTTGAGTTCTTTCTGACGGCACAATTTTTACCGTAAATGAAAATTTAATCAATAGGCAACATGTTTGAATAAAAAAGAGAAAATAAGAATGGAAACTGGGAAACAATTTTAGTACATTAATTCAACTTTTAAACAGACAGAACCGTCAAAGAGTTGGTTATCAGCACTGTCGACCAATAACAAGTTCTCCACAAAGATAGAGGAGATAGAATTAGAGAGAGAGAGAGAAAGAGAGAGAGAGTTTACTAACTTAACTTTCCCAAAGGCAAGTACAAATCTTTCTAAATTTAAAATTTCCCCTCTTTTTGTGTTTAATCTTGGGTCTCCTATCCAAGAGTCCCATGAACTTGCTTTTATACCCAGCTGACTACCGGGCTGAACAGGCTCGTCAACAGCTGAACTGTTCTTTTAGAACAGTAGCCCGCCTGGCTACTGTTCTGAAAAAAAAAAAAAAAAAAAAAAAAAAAGAGACAAGCAAAAACTACAAGCTTCTGGGACAAATAGAGAAAAAGACAGTTAGGAAACAACCATGCTTGAAATTAAACAACCTTGAAACAAGGCTCAAGGAAACAATCCTGACTCGTGCTTGGGTCTATCAGTGAAACATGATAACGCTGTCTTTAATGTTATGCAATACAATTGACAAACTTAAAAAAAAAAAAAAAATTTCATGGCAACAGGAAGGTATAAAAAAGGTTCTTAAAGAAAAAAGTAAACTAATTAAGACACAAAGTGAAATCCCTGATGTTTGGGTAGGTCTGGGTCCAAACTGCTTTCTTTCATGACATCCATGTCCCCTCCCCATTTCCAGTATGTGGTATTTAATATCGGCTACTTTGCCATTAATTTTGGCTAAATTACGGCGTAGGTCAAATTCACTATATGAACGAAAGATAAAAGTCCTGTTTCAAAGGAATTTAGAGGACATCTTCGATTTAGTTAGATATCCAAAATTACCATGAAAAAAGTGACTAAGCCACTATTAAATACGCATCTTCTCACACGGAAGCTAGCAGACTGGAACCAAAATATCACGGAACTACCAGATTTTGGGTATTTTAATACCCATTTAATTACGAAGAATAATTACGTCATGACAAACGTCATGTACCACAAGTTTGTAAATTCCACCTACATCTAATCTATCAGCTTTACAGATACTAGTAACGTGAGTAATGTCCATAGTGACCTCTGGAAGGTTGTTCAAAAATGCTGTCTGGCAGTTTAACAACTTTGTGAACAGATTAATTTCGTTGTTTATACCTTTTAATTGCAAGAGTGATTGCAGTTCTATTACAAGTACAAGGATATAAAAAGGACACTGTGCTCATTACGTGTTTCAGAAAGAATCACTGCGAGGCCATTGGCATCAATTGAGGGAACTGTTGGGGAGCATTTTGTTTTCTCGATTTTTCAAATGAAAATAACCAAACGGGTATTTTTCATTAGAAATGTCAGAAAATGTAGGGATCGAAATCTAGAGAGGGGGGAGGGGGCACAGAGATGAAACTGAGAACTGGATCAGAAACGAAGATGTCTAAAGCTGGGGGGAGTTAACCTGATCTACAGAAGGTTGATTACATCCTACAAAATATGATCAGGATAAAAAAATATGAATATAATTTCCTCCGCAAAAACGAAAAGTCGACAGTCATGGTAATATTTTTTTTTGCAGTATAAAGATCTTTGAAAACAGAAAGGAGCAGAACTTTGCTCCTGAACAGACAATTAAAAATTGTGATGGACTTTTGGATCATACTAGCTTAATAAATATTATAGAAAAAAAAGATTCAGACCCGTACGCAAGGTGAATTTATGGGCCCAGCGCTCATACCCAAAAATGTTACGATTTTCTATTTTATTCTCTAAATTTTCTATAAATCGTATATAGTTTACCAGTTTTTAACGTTTTGAAAAATTACTCCTCCCCCCCCCCCAAATTAAACTGTGCATTTCCGTATGTGCATTCACGACCTTTTTGTTCTCGAAGAATTTCAAACATGAAGGTATGAGAGAAACAGATCCTAGATCTCTCCCTTGACTCAGTATTTCTGAAATTTGGCCCATCCTAGGACTACATCTGGGTCAAACACTTCTTAATTAAGGGTTTAGGCAGAATCTGTAATTAATAGAAGGGTCTCAACAATGCCAAAACAGTGGATTAGGAAATTTGAAAGATAAGATCCAGGCACGTTCTGGTAGCATCTCTCCCCAAAAAGGTAATTATACCTTTTACTATAAATTACTATATACGATAAAGATTAAAGTGTATTTAAAGCAACAAAATCAGCCATGTACACAAAAACACAAACACAGTAATATGTAAGTACACAAATAATATATTTTCTGGTATAATCTTTCTTTTTGTGGCTTTTACTTCATCTTCCCCCATCTTTGAAATCAGTGTACTCACCTGGTAGGGAATTTTCCCCTCCCTCCACAGGGACCCTTACTTCTTATAATAATAAAGAGTTAAAATCTATTTTAAATAATAAAATACAACAGGATTTAGAGCCATGTTCTCTAAATGAGCAATCAAATATACATCAAAGCCAGGGCCGTATCCAGGATTTTTGTCCAGGGGGGGGGGGGTTTACTAATTTTTGACTTTTTTTTCGATAAGTAAATTCGATCGTGTAGGCTACCCTCTTCTGGACCAGGCATTAAACCTTCAAGGGGGACATCGGATTTTGTTTTTGTTTTACATTATTTTTAATTAAATCCAATAAATTTGAGTTCGATAAATACCTCTGTTCCCCTAATAATCAGTGAAAAATTTAGAGGGAGAAGAAAGTACAATTTCTGGAGAGATAAATAGCTACTTTTTTTTCAAACCTGATTGGTTCTTTCGTGAGAAATTTTAAGCCAGTAAAAGGGACAAACTTTTTCTTTTGTCAAAATATTTTTTTCAGGAAACTGTTTCTCTGTGATTTAATTATTTACTCTGGCTTCAATTTTTTCATTAGACAGGTTTTAAGCCCTTTGTTTTGTCACAGATCTATGCGGTCAGTCTAGCCTGAAACCCTTTCTCTGAGATTTTGTGTCTAAGAAAGTTTGAGACAGGCGTCTTTCTAAAAGTTTCGAAGCAACAAAACTCCAACAGACTGTAAATAAAAGGTGTCACATCTGAGAGACAACGAGGAACTTACTGTGACACGAAGTCGGGCAGATGATGGAATGTCATCAATCCGTCGCAAGACGAAAGAGTAAACAGACGACTCTGGCCAGGTCGCCTGGACAGCTAGAACACAGTCGTCCAGATGCAGAGGTCGTTCAAATGAGGTCAAATTACACGCCTGGAAGGTGAAATCAATCAGTATGGGAATGGGAACTGACATAAATAGCCCTAACCCTATTCTAGAATAGGCGCAGTCAGCAACAAATTACGGAGTGGGAATCAGAAAATTATCCCGGTGTAAGATTTTAGCGCGTTTTTCTCGAAAGTTATTTCTAGCGGCTAAGTCAGATACAACGAGGAACACTTTTTTATCCTTTTTTTGCAAGCAGTTGTTTATTTTAGAGCTAGGCACGAAATTTCCATCCCAAAAACGAAAAGATCCCCCCCCCCTCAATTCATTTTTTCCATAAAATGCGATTACATATTTGCTTATATCATAAAGGTGAAAAATACAAAACCTAAAAATTATAAACAAAGTCATTATATCACTAACGAACAATATTGTTATAGGCCAATTTTTCATAAGGGAACCTAAGGCTCATAATGCTCATAATGAGCCTTATTTTCATAAGGCTCACCGACATGAAGGGAAGAGGAGGATCAAAATGATTTTTTTAGAGGGTGGGAGGCCTTCAGATAAATGAATAGTTTGCTCCTATGCCTCTTGCGACTGCAATATTTTCGCTGACACGCTTAATGGTCATGTCTAAAATTTTTACACTTCTGACATAGGTGTCTCATACTCTTTGTTAAGCTGTTCTCAAAGGGAGGGTAAACAGGTCAATGTATATTGCCGCTTTCATTATCTTGATCTACCTTGCCCTTCTGAGTAGCATCAATTAGGGAAGGCATGGTAGAGCATGTGCCCCCTAGTTTCCCCCCACCCTATGTTTAAAAAATACACTTTTTAGTTGTTTTCATTGAAAAAGCCTTTTAGAGGTAGCTTCATTGACATATTGACCAAACCGTTCTCCCCCCCCCCCTCTCTCCCCTAGATTATGAAATGCTCCCTCTATATTTTCATGAATTGACGCCACTGGCCCTGATGATCCTGGCTTGCTGATGCTTGGCTTCTTTTCAACGTTAAGGTCTGCAGGGCAAGGCGGAACTGGAGAGTCAAAGTGGGATTAAGTGTACAGTGCCCAAGTAGTATCTGGCATTTGTCTCGAAAAAGTGAGAACTTCGTATACGACTTTTAGGCATACCAATTATGATATATACCGACTTTTGTTAAATAAATATCTGTTAAGCAAAAAAAAAAAGATTCTTCAGTAAATTTTTCCTTTCGTTAGCTGAAAGGTAACTATTGCCGATGTTGAGAAATGGCGAAATTGAAAAATTAGATCATGAATTTTATTGTAGTTTGTCACAATAAATCCATGCACTTAGAATAGATGGCTGAAGTATCAACTTAGCATGAGTTTTGAATGGAATGGTGCGTTTTTTTCTTAGTTCTACTAAAAATAGTAAAAATAATCATGTAACACTTTAAGGGCCCTATTAAATACTTAAAGTGGAATTTGCGACGGTAGGAGTCATTATATTTGAAAAGAACATTGAACGGTATATCGAGTGGTATATTTATATTTGAGCTAGCGAATTAATTGAACATTCGACAAATTTAGCGATTTTTTATTGGATCAGGGAAACACCTTATTTTCGTTTAGAACTTTCAAAACTGCTAGAAGGGATGTTACCGCACCAGTTCATGACAGCCAGGGAAGGAGACAAGTAATATGGTATTAGTTGAAATTGTCACACTTTTAGCTAAGGTAACGCTTTTAAACTGCTTTCTTGAATTAAAATTAAAAAAAGAAGCAAAAATATACAGATAGCAATACAAAACGAAAAACGTTGAACAAGTCAGCTAGATCTTTTTAGCTACTGAAACTATCTCACCCCCTCCCCTTGGGAAGAAAAAACTCAGCATTAAGCACAAATCTGCATAAAGGTAAAACTTTTCTGAAACCAAAGGTCTTATTCGCCAGACACTAAAGACATTTATTAGACTCCAAAATGGATGAGCTGAAAAAGTCCATTTCAATAAAATTCATAAATAAATTTGTAATAAATCTCATAAAATACAATAAATCTTTTTGATAAAATTGAACAAAAACAACATTTTTACAATAATATAAATTTCCTATTAATTTTCAATAAAAATAAATTTTTACATTAAACTCTGAACCACTTTCAGTCACCTGCCAACAGTGGCATAACTTGACCTGGCTGCAAGCACCCCATGCACACGCAAAAAACTGGCACCTTTATAATAAATACGAGCAATTATTAATATCGTTAGAAATTCAATCAACCCAGTGGCCTAGTTTTCAAGTTTCCCTAATATAGAGCCCATCAGTCAGCAAGGGAGGAGGGAGATTTTCAGTCAGAAACTAGAATACACTCATTTGAGGATTTTTCAAGGGAACAACCCCCCCCCCCCCCCGAGCCTAGCAACAACCCTAGCTGAGTCAACACATTTCATGGGCCTCCAGTAACTGAGAGTACTGCAATCCTCACTTCCCCGTCTATCATTTATTTCTATCCAAGAAATTTCGAAAAAATAAGAGAGAACGCAGTTCCCAAACTGTCGCCCTTGGATTATCTATTCTCTTGAATACTACTATACAACAACGGAAGGCAAGATTACGGAGTAGCAACACCTGGCGGAAATACGGAGGCTGAATTGCTCTGCAAAAACAACCTTTTCTGCTCTGATGAGCAGATTTATAAAGACAAAGTGACAACCAATTTAAACAATAAAGTGAGCGATAAAAAGAAAGGGAGGGGCAATAGAGAGAATACAGACATAAAACAAGAGAGTAATTGTGAAAAATAATTAATTTGATTTACTACCTTGTAAAATTAATCCTGTTAATCGCCATTATAAAGCTATTAGTTTGAGATATAGTTTTGAGATACAAGAGCATTCTATATCATAATAAGAGACAGTGGTGTAGCTAAGGTACACTCGTCCCCAGGCACAATTTCTGTAGGGGCTCCATTTAGGTGATACCATAGATTCCATGAAAGATAGGCAGACTTATATCATTAAGGGAGGAGGGGAAAACTGACATTGACCTCGACCACTGAAAAATTTACCAACGCCTCTGATAACAAGCATGCCTGTAAGTAAGGGCGTTAGGCTATCCAGGATTTTTTTCGGGAGGGTTACTTTTTTCGAGAGGGGGAGGAGTGTTAATTTTTTTTTACAAAACGCATCAAAAATTTGTTTATATGAATTTTTATTAATTTTTACAGGTCGGCCAAAATTTCGGGGGGAGGGGGGGTCAAACCCGTAACCCCCTCCCCTCACACGAGCTTGCCTATATGAAGTCTCCATGTACCTGTCAATCAATTTCTTTTCAACATCAGACACTCGTCTAGTTTTCATTCTAGCTAAGAGTTTTGGTACGTGTGCATTAAATATGGGCCTTTCTAAAAAGTTAAGCTTGGTTAATGCTAATGAAATAAAATAGGATGAATATATACAATAGTTTAGAAACAAATTTGGGCTATATATTTGCACATTAGGGGTGGGGGGGGAGGGGGTAAAGGATTGCATATAATAAATACGTAGCCTAACCTAATCTAGGTACCTTTCGCCCCCCCCCTAAACCCCCAAAAACAACAGTTTAAATATCGTAACGCAATGAAAACCACGCTATGCATTGCATTACTCTATAGCGGTCTCTTGAATTCACCCATCAAAAACGGGTTTTTCGTGACTGGTTTCCTTGTAAAGGCCCATTGCCCAAGTACCAGAGTTTTTCTGCCATGATGAACGTGTGTTTTGCAGCAGCACACGCGTTAAACATCCATTTAGTAAATGAAAATGGGATTTATTATCTACCTTGTTACATTCGGAATTTGCCTATGGTTGGCTATCCTTACAGGGGGAATTCTTGCCTTTGATGGTGTTTAGGTTAGACCCGTCAAAAAAAAGAAGAAAAAAGAGTCGACTTTCCCGTGTTTTAAGTAGAGAGAGTTAAGACATGAAATATAAGATTAGCTAAGACTACTCTCTTGCAAAATTATTTATGTCATTCTGTTAGTTGTAATTAAATTGTGAATCTAGAAAGTTACAAGTTACGATTTCAATAAGTTTTTGAAGGGCGAAGTAGTTTATGCTTGTATAATCTCTCACAAAGGCTGGGATTCGGTTCCTTGCGGTATCATCCAAATTCCAGCCCTCCAGACACGGTCACCTTCTGCAAGCACAGGATGGGAGGGGGGCCTGTTCGGGTCCTAGCTCCCTTTCAAAATCACGACACTTTTATGGATTTTTGTGTAATTTCCTAATATTTTTCGTAAAATTTATTTTTTTGTATTAATCTGCACCAATATTTTTGTGAAAAATGATGTTTTCTCGAAAGGTCTCAATTTCCGAAAACGACTATGTTCTAAAAATACCCAGCAGGCTACAGTGTCGCTTTTAAGTTAAAAAAACATGCTATTTCAGTAGAGCATTGAGTGGCACAATAAACAAGGTCAGCCTCCAAGGTTATTAGCCTTTGCAGAGGCCTGTACGTGATTTTACTTTTTGGGTGTGGGGGGGGGGATAAAAAAAACTAGGCAAGTTAATGACAATAAAGGAAAATTTGTTAAAGGTCCCAAAGTCCTAATATTTTGGACTAGCTAGGCCAAGGGCCATTCCCCAGCATACCTAACCGTCGTAACAAAACGCGGACCTAACAAACGCAAAACAGTGCTTACCTCGTTCAGAACAAAGTTGTCTGCATTTTGTTTTGAATTGTTAATGTTCAGTAGGAGTTGTATAACATCTTCCACGGTTGTCCTCTCAGATACAAGTAGACTTTTGTACTTTGACTGAAAAAAAAATTGGGGACTTGCAACAAAATAGTTAAATTCAAAAAAAAAATCAAAAGGTCTATTATAGGTTACTCCCCTATAAGCATGATCACATAACATTTCTAAAAAAAACATGCGAGGGGTAAGGTAAAATAATTTCTTATTGATAACGCCACTAAGACAGTGTCGGTGAAATGCTAGTCCACATGTAAATTGCCTAATTTGATTTCAACTTGTAGATGAGCCTCCTCCCTTTCTCCCAGACTTCTCTAAGGGATCCCCCTCCCATTTGAGAAAAAATATTGGCCGAAGAGTGGATTTTTCCAATTTACCCCCCCCCCCCTGTCTCCTTACGAAAAGAATCAGTCTCCCTCACCTTTCCAAGCGTAGGACATGAGTACATCTATGGCGATACACTATTTTTTCTTAAACGTCACCATTTTAATAGTATTCATCAGAAACGTTGACTACATTATGAAAAAAAGAGTCTATAGCACTTGTGCATTATTTCCTACACAGCGCTATAGACTGTACAAGGAAATACTACAAGAAACCAGTCAAGCGGGTATTTGAAATGGATAAATCGATCGCAAAGCGTGATTTCTTATTGCGTTTACAATATTTGGACTGTTGTTTTTTGGGGTTTAAGGAGGGAAGGTACCTAGGTTAGGTTGGGTTACGTATTTAATATATGCTATACTTTACCCCCCCCCCCCAACCCCCACCCTTAATGTGCAAATATATAGCCCATTTTTGTTTCAAACTATTATATTTTCATCCTATTTTATTTTATTTCATTAGCACCAAACTTGACTTCTTTCGTGTGTAGGATATAATGCACAAGTACCGAGTCTATTTTAAGTAGATGCAAAAAACGTCACTCAGTTGGAAGAATTTCAAAAAAAGAAGAAGAAGAATCCTAATGGTCTTCTTAATTTTAATAATTAATTTTAATTTTAATTTCTTAATCTTAATTTTTATATGCCGAAACTTCCAGGTAGTCATTTATTGGGTAGCTCTGTCGAGGATTAAGAACATAATAGAATCGGTTTTATTACTCAAACGAGTGACACTGCATTCATTACAATATTAATTGCGTTACACTTAAATAGCCATTGTTACCACAAAAGAAGGATGCTACCAAAATGGCCCACAGATTTCAAGACAACAATGTAGCATCATCAATCTTAGGCAAAACCAATGAAATTCAATAAAAATCAGGGCGAAGTTATTAATTCATAAACGACCTTAGAAATTAATTACTTGGGCTTATAAAATAATCACAATAGGCCTATTTAAAACGGGATTAATTGAACGTTAAGAGCAGGGATTTGGATTCGGAGCTGTGACGCTATCTAGCTTTCACTGCCAGAGTTGTAACTCAATTGAGAGGGGGTTTGTTTTCAAAATAGCTATTGTACGATCAAAATTCCATTTTTTTTGTTTCACGGAGGTCTGAAAACTCCAAAACTCTCTCCTTGCTACGCCACCAAGAAATCATTAGGTTACCGTAGTATTTTAAATCAAAACTCAGAACCTAATAACGTTAAACTCTATTTCAAATTATCTTTTGTACAAAGTTTCAGTGACGTAAAGATTGTTTGCACAAAAGCGTCTTCATATTCGTTATATAGCTCGGCACAATCACTTCCGACTAGGTGTCAATCATACGCTCGCATTGGCTTATCAAGCCTTCTATTTTATCAAAGAAGTATTTCTTGATGATTACATAAGAAAGTAGGCAATGGCTGATAAAGGTGTCTATTCACGTCCAGTCAAGGAGAAAGGGGGATAGTGAACCGGAAATGGAGGGCTCTCTTTCGGTCTGATATAACGAAAAAGTAAAACATTTATGAACGAGTAAGATTGGGTACTACCCCATTCTTCATCCTACTCCCACCTGAAAATAAGACTAAACACCTGTGGCGTCGTTTGGGGGTGGCACGGGGGGCGGGTAGTTCCCCCCCCCGAATTAGTCAGAAAAAACTATTATATAACCCACGCCCCTTGAATCTCTGGATGTGGACCTTTCTTGCCCCCTCAATAAAAATGCTGGACCTTAGCCCCTGCTAAACACTCATTATTGTTAAATGAGAAATACTTAAAGAATCTTCCATCGTCCTCTTTTTTCCAGTTTCATTTTCAGGAAGGTCTTTTGAGTTTATCGTCCCTGTTGCAGGATGCTAGAAATTCAAGAAAATAATATTTTGGATGTTTTTTTTTAATAATAATAAAAAAAAACAGATACAAAAAGGGGACGAGGTTGTCAAAATAAAGGGGGTCACCGTAAAGTCCCTGAGGGAGCCCCGCGACCCCTGTCCTGCAAGGAGGTCTCATGAGTATGCTTATAATAAATATCCAGACGCAAATATCTACACTTTTTTTCATTCTAGCAAATATTCATGGATTGTTCTAGTACTAGAATTCTTGAACTTCTTTGAAGATATTCTGGTATATCAAGACACATTGAGTGAGTGACAATAGAAATAATATGAAGCTTTTAGGCATTTGTACAGGGAAAAGGTCGTTTAGACTATCGTTTTTCAACTTAAATGCCAAAACCCCCCAAAATAAGTACGGAACAGAGTCAGTTTTTTCACAGCCACCTTACAGTAAACAATTGAATCTAGCTATATACTTAATCAGAAGATCCTACCAGTCCCCATAGCGACTTTTGATATAGATGCTTGTTTGTTTTCTAACTTTTATTTTGCATCTAAATATTCTTTGTATTACTGTTACGTGTTATTGCAACCACACTGTTGTCCATGATGTGACTAAAACCGGCTTCTCTGTCTGCATTAGGAGATAATTAGCTTAGTCTCAGTGAGATAAACTACTATGCATGTATATTTTAATTAAACATTTAATATATAGAGTCGGCAAGGTTAGGTATTTAATATAAAAGTTCTGGGCGGCCTGTTTTTTATAATTCTCTGTTGTAGCCTAGTTTCCATAATTGTGTTACTAAAGTATTATATTTTCATTATATTTTGGTATATTTCGTTAGGATTAATCTAACTTCGCTGCTTGGGTGTGATCACAATAACACCATTTTTAACATACCTGCCACGAAAACGCTAAAAACCAGCTCAAAGGTTTTCATTTGAGCAATTCGGCCGCTTTGGCGTTCTCTGGGGTGTCAACCGCTTTGATTGACAAGCTCACCAACAATAGGGACGTAACATTTCACAGTATTTTCAGGCAAAAGACGTATTCTCTATAGCTCTTTATGATGGCTAGTCCCCTGGGAGAATTCATTAATTGACGTTTTGTCTTTGCGAAGTCGGGTGACGTTCACAAAATGCTTTTTAAGGTACCAATTCACCTTAATCATGTAGAATGTTCTTTTGTCATAAGCTTTAAATTTTGTTGACTGCTAAGACACCTTACATTTGGGTTTACGACATACCTGAGGGCAGGGACTCCCGTGCTTCACCCGAAACGATGCTTCAGACCAATCTGGAGGGTGGAAATCCCTGTGTTTCTGCACTTATGATAGAGGCGTTAATCAGCTTTCAAAATGATGACAGTAATAATAAAAACAAAATACAATGCGTAGGTTTATAAATCTAGGATTGTCCTTGCCGAAAAATTACATTGACGTTTAATTGACGATTGCTCTGTGGTTAAGAGAAAAAAATAATAACAAAGAATAGAATTGTTACCAACTATGACAAACAAATCACACAAGTTCAATTTGTATTCATTTATTATTTGAAAATGCAAAACAAGTTCTCAAGGATTCCTTTATCTTATTATCACGTCTGTATTGAACAGATAGAGAACTCTCGAGTTATTAAAGCACTTGTTTGAATGACAGGTTAATTTTTATAGACTTATTTCCTTATGGACTTCAACCATTCTTAATGACACATTTGAGTTCTAATATTCACATGTTCTGTTTGTTACTTTAGTTTGGTTCTCATCATTGTGTTGTACCATTTCCGCGTGTTATTAAACAACCTGTCAGTAGCCTATAATGTCATTACCCGCTTGACCTAAAAAAAATATCCCTCAAGTGTCTTCCTTCCTCATTCCTTTATTTTAAATTAAAACAATCATGCAAAAGTTACTCAAACGTCATTCATGCATTTTTACTTACTCCAGAAACTGGCGCGAATCTTAGGTGCATATACGGAAACTTTCTACCAGGGGCAGCACACGTACCCGTGAGGGAGGGGGTCTGCCTTGATGGACAGGGGGTCAATTTGTGAAAATTTAGAGGGGATTTTTTTTCGGTTTTTCAATGAAAATACCAAAAAAAGATTTTTTACGAAAGGTAAAATCCAAGGGGGATTCACCCCACCCCCTTTTGACGCAGCTGTAGACGGACACCCAATGGTGGACTTGATTTGTAGATAGGTTCGTATGTGGAATATGTTGGGGAAATTGATTTCAACTGTTCACTTTGGTAATTGTTGGCCAATTAATTTTACATATTGTCTGGAAAGAAAAATAAACCAAATATTTATATTTATGTATACAACATTTATCTTTTTCGTTTATCAGAGGTGTTTTGCTCTGTTTTTTTTTCACGATTAATCTATTGTTCTATTTATGATATCAATTATGATTAATATTGTTTCTTTCATGAGCTATAGTTGCATTTAAGGGAAAGATATAGCAATAAATTTTTATTATTATTTTTGTTTTCCGTGGAGAAAGATATGAACTACGAAGCGTCAAATCAGCAAGTGTTGCCATTCTCACGTCTTCCTAATTCCTGCAAATATTATTCAAGAGTCTTTATACATTTTTAGTGATTTTAGTTACTCCAGAAACTCTCCTGAATATGCATATTATATGCAGAACCCGGGATAGGAAGTTTTCTTCCCACCCTTGATAATACAATACAAGTGCTACCAGGGAGGGGGGATTTACCAATATAGATATCCAATTGTGGATTGTATTTGTAAATAGCTAAATGGATGGAATCTTTTTGGAAAATTGATCTCAGTTGGGTTTAATGTTTTCTGATTGTTTGTAAATTAATGATTTTTTTAAATATATATACATATATACATATATATATATATAAATATATTAAATATATTTTTTTAAATATATTAAATATATATATATATATATATATATATATATATATATATATAAATATATATATATATATATATTTACTAATATAACATAGATGATATCAATATAATCTAATATAATTTGCTATATTATTATAATTAAAAAATACTTATCGTTTTTAGCTTGTAACAGCTGCGCTACTCTGTTCTTTTCTTTCTTCTCAATTAAGAGATTAATAATCAGTATTCCAAGACAAGTAATCAGTTAGATAATTAAATATAAATTAAACAAAGTTGATTAGTATATAACGAAATAAACTTTGAATTACATAAATAAATGTACTAATCAGGTCGTTTAATAATCAATCAGCAACTGTAGGACTAGTAATTTATTTGTCTCATTTACAATATTAATTACAATTAATGTTCTTTCTTTCGTGAACTATAGCTGCATCAGGGGGGGGGGGTGTTTAACACATTTTTTAAATTTGGTTTTTAATGGAAAATGATTTCTGAAGTGCTCCGCTCAGTACGCATCTCCTTCCTCATTGTTGTTTTTTTTTTTTTTAATTTAAAATATCACACAAAAGTCATTCAATTATCGTCAAGTATCTTTAGTTATTCTGTTGTAAGTTATTCCATAGACTAGCGTGAACTTTAGCTACAAAAGCAAGAAGTTCGTACCAGGGGGAGGGGGGGGTGTTAGTGAGATCTAAGCGAGGAAACTCAATGAAGACACAGTCAGTTCAAGAGATACTTTACAACTGATCGAAGTTTCTTTTTAAAGGGAAGTATCTTACCCTTCAGTGCACGTGGCTAGTGGAATCGACAACGATGTTTCTTCTATTTAAGCCGAAAATGGGATCAAGGAGTTCAGGAAGTTTAAAGTTTCGATCTTAGGAATATTTTGCTAATAATTTAGACTTTCCAATATTTTCGAAAAACATTTCACAGTTATCTTCTATTTTTTAACTTTGCCAGATTAATATTCATAAAAGAAACTTCACTCAAAAACTAATAACGGTACTCCTGTATTAAACGCACTCTTTTATATACTGCTAGTTTGGTTAATACTAATGAAATAAAATAGGATGAATATATAATAGTTTAGAAACAAATTTGGGCTATATATTTGCACATTAGGGGGGATGGAGGGTAAAGCATAGTATATATTTTTACGTAACCTAACCTAGGTACCCCCCTAACCCCAAAAAACAACAGTTTAAATATAGTATACGCAATGAAAACCACGCTATACATTGTATTACCCTATATCGGTGTCTTAAATTAACCCGTCAAAACCAGTTTTTTCCTGACTGGTTTCCATTGCAGTACGTAAAAGAGTGCGTTTAATACAGGAGTACCCTAATAAATTTGCAGGGCTCACTTCCTAAAAGTACACTAATTTTTAAAGAACAAAAAAGCAACTACAATATTTTTTTTTTTTTGAACTTGAAAAACATATTTTAATTCCAAACATGCTAAAAAGTAAAAAAAATTACACTACGTGAAAGAACTGAAATTTTATAACACTAAAAATTAAATCATGCGGCTGTCATGACCTATCATATGATCCTTCAAGGACGATTTCCTACGGCCTGCCCGCCCCACTCTTTCATTTTTAATCTTAAAAAAAATTAAAAGTCCTAATTTTTTAGTGAAAAATTTTAGCCCTGTATAGCCAACAAATTATGCACAACTGTCAAAAAGAATTTGAAACTTACCCCTTCACTCAACGCGCCGTCATGCACTCTGACCAAACCTCCACGCCTCATTTGCAAGGCAAATCTAAAAAGAGTTAAGTTAACAGAGGTTCTTGGTATAAGCAATATTTATTCATAGATGTACATAGTGCAGCTTTTAATTCGGAGGTAGAAGGGTCATAAAAGTTTCCCTAGAGGTTTTACATATAACTGTGTTTTCATATGCCAAATATTCGGATATTCGCATTTTTAAACTTGTTTATAAGTGTAAAAAATATTTGGGTGTAAGGGGTGGGTGGGATCTTCATTTAAAAGCTAAATCTGTGAAGAGGGTAGATTAACAGATGTTTAGACATAAAAATATATTCATTCGTAGTTGCATATCACGCAACCTTTAGTAAGAACAGAAGGTATTCGAGGGGGGCCTAGAATATAAAACATGGCTGGCCACAACCTATAGCCACTGACCTGACAAGGCCACTGACCTATATTCTTAGTGACTTACTCATACATGCTTGTTAAGAAAGCAAACTTTTGTCGTTTCTCTATCAGCGTTTGTAAAGAAGCCATGTACCCTATTTAAGAATCGTGGATATATAAAAGGATATTCTAAAAAAGAGTAGAAATATTAAAGCGTATTTTTAAGAGAGAAGGCTGCTTTGGAGTCCGGTAAAGCGCGTGTTGCACAGAGTGTAAGACAGTAAAATTTTTTCGACGAAAGTAATTCTTTTTTCTCTTTGATGGCACTTTTTGTTGATGATTTTAACTGAGCTCTAATAGCGCGACAACATTACTAGTGATTTCAGAAAGGGGACAATATTTGCCAAGAAGTCGTTTTGTATCTTTAAGCTAACAAAATAGTTTTGCGTGGATTGGCAATGGAACAACTCATTTAGTAGACAAACGATCACGCTCTCTAGGGATAAAAAAAACGTACCCTTTAAAAATGTTTATGTCTTTAAAGTCACCAGAATTTTCAATTGCAGCCTCGCCCTACAGAAGTCTTCAGCAGCATATATCGTTCGGGCTCTTGAAAGGGCCCCAAATTCTTTCTTGAATGAATTTTACCGAAGTTGTTTTTGCTCTGTATGATACAGTTTTCTATTATTTTACTTTGCACCACGTAGGCAATCATAACACACTACATAGACGTGAACACATGGAATAGAAAATGTGCTTTGATGCTGGGCACTTGATTTAAATCCATATTAACAAAAAAAACAAGTTTTTTTTGTTAATGTTAAAACTTAAAACGAACAGAAATTATTCCGTATATGATAGGGGCTGTCCCCTCCTCAACGCCTCGCTCTTTACGCTAAATTTTTTCATTGTTTAAAAAAATAAAGTTGTGAGACAGAGTCAAACTTTAGCGTAAAGAGCGAGGCGTTGAGGAGGGGACAGCCCCTTTCTTATAACGAATAATTTCTGTTAGTTTTAAGTTTTAATGTCGCTCTTTATTTACAGTTAAAAAAACTTGTTTTTTATTCAGTTTCTGAACGTTTTTGAATTAATGCAGCATTGATTTTGGCTCACCGTACATGAATAATTAAAACGAAATTCGTATATTAATTTTCATTTTTTGACTAATTTGCTTTCGCGAAATTTTGTTCTGACGTAACTTACGAATTATCTTACGTAACGAATTTCTATATTCATATGTTTTTATTACGTATATTAGGGAGTTCGCTCCCTAGTCAATACCTCGCTCTTTACGCTAAAGTTCGAATTTTGTTCGAATCACAAACCCCTGAATCACAAAGGCCGGTTAATTAGACTAGATAGATCTTTTGAAAGTAGCCTAACTAAAAAACTTTAGCGTAAATAGCGAGGTATTGACTAGGGGGCGAACCCTCTCATATACGTAATAATTTCTGTTCGTTTTAAGATTTAATGTTGCTCCTTGCTTTCAGTTGAAAAAAACTTGTTTTTTTATTTAATTTCTGATCGTTTGTTAAAAAATGCTGGGAAATATGTGTTCCTTCCCCCAAGGAAATATCCTCCATGGAAAGATCCTCCCCCGTAGCCCCTATTCCGACCCCAACCCCCCACTAGAAAAAAATTCCTCCTGAAAACACCTGTATACTTCCCAATATCCAATACTAGGCTATATGTAAACAATGGGCAAAGTTTATAACTTGCAGCCCTTCCCCCCCGGAACTGTGGGGGATTAAGTCATCCTCAAAGACATATTAATTCGATTTTTGACTACGCCGAACAAAATGGCTATCTCAAAATTTTGATTGGGTGACTTCGAGAAAAAAATGGGCGTGGGAGGGGGTCAAGTTGCCCTCCAGTTTTTTTTTGTCACTTAAAAAGGGCACTAGAACTTTTAATTTTCGCTCGAATGATCCCTCTCACGATATTATAGGACTACTGGATCGAAACGATCACCCCTAAAAAAAAAAAAAAAAAAAAAAAAAAAAAAAAAACCCGCATCTGTGATCTTTCTTATGGCAAAAAATACGAAGTATCCCATGTCTACAGATAGGAGTTTGAAACCCCTTCAGTGGGGTTCTCTGATGCGCTTCATCTGATGATATAGTTTTAATAAAAGTTCTATGACTTTTAGGGGGTTGTTTCCCCCTTTTTTCGAAAATAAGGCAAAATTTCTCATGTGTGTAACTTTTGATGGGCAAGACGAAATTTGATGAAACTTATATATTTGAAATCAACATAAAAATCTGATTTTTCTGATGTATATATTGATATCAAAATTGCGGTTACTATTAAGCCGGGTCGCTCCTTACTTACAGTTCGTTACCACGAACTGTTTGATATGTCTTTCATACTAGGAAGGGAAAATTAATGAAACAAAGACAGGACACTGAATCAGCTAATCGGAAAAAAAGCTGCGCCTCAAGTAACCAACCACAAAATGGCTTTGCGTATAAACCGCAACAACTTGGTCTGCCAGTAATTATACAGTAAAAATCTTATAAAGAATTATAAAAAACCACTACCTCGAGTTTCCTCTAGGATGACAGGATTGCAAAACAGCTGGCCTAGACTCGTCATCTAACACCAACAATGTTCTTACGGGTACCCCTGGAATAAAATAAGAAAATTTAAGCTTTATCACTCATATGCACCTTTTCCCTATTATAATAGCCTATTATAACCGCTCATAATAGCCCAAAATTTAAAAACACGTTTTGCAAAAATCTGAACATACTGAAACTCTCATTTGCTTAAGGGCAAATACAGCGGCCAATGGTTCCTCAGGAGTGTTTTTGTTTTCAAATTATCCTATATTTTTAATACAGCCTCTTTTCTGTTGTAATGAGTTTGCCATTTTCACTTCTAGATTTCACCGTACGCAAGCCTGTTTAGCAGCACCGTAACCAGAATATTCACCATCGACAAAACACATCTGGTATTGTCAAGCTTTTTTTTTCAGAATATTGCTTACAGACAGAAAACACTATTAATGCATTATTTTAACTCTCAAAATCGGATTACATGAGCTGTTTTGTCTACAAAAACCAATATAATTTAAACTGGGACACTGCCATTAAAAGACAGGGTCCAATTATTTTCCATGTAAATAGAAAAGAATTTTGAATGCTTTAAAACATCAAGCCATTCACGTTTCTATAGATGTTTCTAATATAATTCCACTTCTAAACGGTATACATAAAGAAAGCACTTCAGCTCTTAAAAACCGAGTTCCTGAGAGCTTTTTAGGAAAGAAGCCTTTCAATATTTCAATGCAAAATAAAATTTAGGATTTGTTATCTATTCCTTAAGAGACCATGACATCAGCAACTTCAAAAGAAAATGACAAATAATAGCTTGTCTAAATGGAGCTGCATAATTTTACTATTTGAAAAATAATACCGTCATACTAATACAAATAATGGTAAATTCACATAACGAGAAATGACAAGGTTCAATCGAATTTTAGTTTTGGTGCCAGAGCTATCTAAGAACTAGAAGTAATGGTGTCAGAAGTCACTATCGGTTCCCCAAAACCCACTTAGCACTTTTTAAATGGCCAAAAAAAAAACAACAGCATTCCAGGAATGTAAGCATGATCTTGTGAAGTTGCGGTGTGGGGAGGATGACAAAACATAAAAAATAACTGAACTACAAGCCAACAATGAGAAATGGTGGATCCAACGGTGAAAATGACGGGGGTAATTATTTTTGGGAAGGAAGAGGGGTGGCGGTCCTCTAAATTCAGTGTAAAATTTGACCTTTGTTCTTTCGTTGTTGCAAGTATTCCCTTCAAGAGCAGTGGACTCTTGTATTGACTCGTAACCAAGGCCGTAGCCAGTGTTTTTTCTCGAGGGATTTTTGTCGAAGAAGGGGGGGGGGTTACAAAAAAAATTTAAACATATATCAAAAATGTGCTTATATACATTTTGTTACCTTTTTACGAGGTGGACAAAAGTATCGGGAGGGGGTGGGGTTCATTCCCCCTCCTAGATAGAGCCTTGTTGGTAACCGACATATTTTGAGTGGGTTTGGATAGTTTTGGTATCTTTTAGAGAATGAGCCAGTTGGTAGAAAGGGGGTTTATTTATAGTTTTTACAGGCAGGTTATCCCAAAGAATTGCCCGATTTCCACCACCTGATGTACATTTTGAAGTTCCACCCGTCTCGTCAGGCATGTCACACCTTCACCACGCCACACCTCTTTGCAACATGCACGCCACACTTCTGACAAGCGTGGTACTCACCTCCAGGTGTTCTCAAGTTTTGAAGTGAGGTACTCCTTCGGTTATTCAACTGGTAGCTGCTTCTTTTAGGGCAACATAACCAATCAGCAACTTTGCTTAAAGCGTCAAAATTTTGAAGTGCCCGCGAAACAAATTATCTGGACAAGGCACGCGTTCCCTTTTCCTTAGGAATCTCACAATAAAGGACAAAGAAAGGGTTCTATGCCTATTTCGAGGTACTTGAGTATCAAAAGGAGACCGACAAAAATATTTATGATCAATCAAATCCTCTGGCAGGATACAAATTAGGGACCCTTCAAAAAGGCCATTCAGGTATGTTGACTTTAATTCTGCCAAGTATTTCGACAGGTTTCCGCCACAAAACAAAACAAAAACTTAAAAACGAAAACAAATAAAATAAAGGTACAATAGAAACAAAAACATTCGGAGTGCGAATCTAAGCTATTAAAACCATTTGTAATACTTATTGAGGTCGTGCATGTTTTTGAATGATTTTGTATAATAGTTACTTTGACACGATTCAAAGTTAATTATCTACTTCAACAAGGCAAGCAAAATTTTGAAAGAATATAAAATAGAAAAACATTCTATGTCAAATGTCTATTAAATTTACATAATTCAGTTATGTGACTCTTATTAAAACGTTCAGCCAAATTCCGCTTTGAAATTGTGTTAGTTGGGGTTTCCTCTGCCAAACTTAATGCTTATTCAAAGTGAGATCTTACAGGTTTAGCTAATGCCGAGATTTACCTGACATAAAAATTCTAGTTTAGAAAACACTGCTAGAAGTAACCTAGGCCTTGAATGAATCAGCGAAATTCTTCATCTGTTTATTATACAGACGGCTATATACAAGGGGGGAGGAGTGTTTCAGGGTTTGGACGCCCCCCCCCCCTAAATTTTCGCCTGACTCATAAAAACGAAAAAAAATACATATAAACAAATTTGTTGTGTTTTTATTATATTCCCCCCTCCCGAACGAAATTACTGGATATGCATATGGGCATACTTTCGGTACATTTGCGTCTAATGGTACACAGGGCTATATATTGTCGAAGAAATGCAGTGATGGAGACCCGTAAAACGGGTAATTGCTATCTAAATATATCGAAAAGCGTGGTTTCTCATTGAATTTCCAATATTTAAACAGTTGTTTTTTGGGTTTAGGGGGGAGGTACCTAGGTTACTTACTTGTACTTGTAGCAGGACTCAAGCATCTCCGCTCTCCTTGGCGTCCAGTAGCTTCGTCATTGTAGGAAGCCAATAGTCTCGGTCGTTTACGAGTGGCTCAATCAAATCGAGCCAGGACTTTTCCCATCTTCGTCTATAGGCCTACTTCTTGAAGCCACCCATTGGGTCTAGGTCAGCCTTGATACAGGCGAGCCACGTTTTCTTTTGTCCTCCATGTCGCTTTTTCCATCCCAAAAGATGTGTACATGTGAGGGCTTTGTTTAAGGTGTGGTGTAGGTGCCG
This sequence comes from Artemia sp. Qi Xiang Cuo, assembly GCF_049724085.1. NCBI lineage: Eukaryota > Metazoa > Arthropoda > Branchiopoda > Anostraca > Artemiidae > Artemia > Artemia sp. Qi Xiang Cuo. The sequence goes on along the minus strand of NC_142804.1, from coordinate 48,298,970 downwards.
AAGTTTACAGCTGAGCCGTCAGCATCTTTTTGGTTTAATCACACTGATCAAGTCATAACGCTGATAGCATATTTTGTAGAGTTTGATATTACAGACACGATTATAGGGTTAGATAGCAATGGTTTTCCCTAAACATGAATGGTCAAATACGTCGAGGGCTTGAATGTCGGATGCTTTTATAGTCCATGTCTCACATCCGTATAGTAAAACAGACCGAACAAGGGCCTGGTAAATTCTTATTCTTGTCTTCAGACGAACATTTTTCTGGTTCCATAGAGTGATTTAGGTGGGTGAAGACTCCAGTTGCTGAATCAATTCTTGACTGTATTTCTGATGTGCATCCTCCTATTTGGTCTACCAGAGGGCCTAGGTACTTAAATTCATGTATGTCGTCTATGGGTGACTGTTCTAGAAACATTGGGGGGTCTTGAGATGATATACCGGACGCCATGACTTTTGTCTTCAGGGGGCTTATTTTCAGGCCGACCAGAGAGGATTCTTCAGCCACCTTCGATAGCATAGATTGGGCTTCTGGAAGAGATTCAGCTAACAAGCAATGTTACCTAGGTTAGGGTACGTGTTTAATATATGGTCTGCTTAACCCCCCCCCCCCCTAATGGGCAAATATATAGCCTAAATTTGTTTCTAAACTATTATATATTCATCCTATTTTTATTTATCTGCATTAACCAAACTTGACTTCTTTTGTGTGTACCATTAGGCGCATTGTCATATGGCTTCATTGTCATTATGTGCAATGTGATCCTCTTGTCCACTTATTCTGTGTGAGCAGGTGATTCTTCAACTAAGTTGCCATTTCTGATATCAGGTTTCGTTTCTTATTATTGTGGGTTGTTAACTGTCAAGTTTCGTACAAATTTGCAATTAATACTCATGTAATTACTATTTCATTCATTTTGTCCATATCTTCGTTATTTATTAGCGTCGTATTAATTTTTCTTTTTTTATATGAACTAGATTTCTATTTGTTTGTAGAATTTCTATTTGTTTACTCTCTCATTACGGACCCTTGACTCTTTGTTGTCCCCTCCCCCTTCAACCAAAATATTGCCCCTGTATGCCGACCCAGCCTATAGAATTTTCTAGCCTTCTAGGGTGTCTATAGACAACAAACATGCTCATTGACTTTATAATAAGCCGATAATTTCCTACACATTTTCTTAATTAGAAACACAATTGCAGAAGGTACTTCATAAACAAGGGGGGAAGCATGTTAAAGAACTCCTTAATAGACAATAAATGGAACCCAATTAACACTTAATTGCTTATATTCTCACTGCTACCGTATATTCACAATCACAGCTTTTACAAGCCTATTTTGCCGTTGGAGACTTGTTCAATCGCTCTTGCAATCTGTTGTTCAAGTGAAGGAGAACCGAAGGGGTGCTTTAAAATCCAGCCAGATCAGGCCTTCATAGGTCTGATTTCTGGGGTGTGGGAATCATAAACATTTTCATGGGGGAGGGTCTAATACTTCGTGCGTGGGTTATTAAGCCCAAATCGTTTTTGGTGTGACCTTCATAGCAACTGTTATGGAGAGAGAGGGGGGCGGTCTTATACTAATCTGCCATAGGCCTATAACTAAAAAAAGGTACTTGTGCATAATACGGGCCCACCGCTATACTGTATACTGTATCAAGGAAACGAGAGACGAAACCCGCCAAACGGGTATTTCAATAGAGGAATGGAATGCAAAGCGTGGTTTTCATTGCGTTTACGATATTTAAACTGTTGTTTTTTGGGGTTTAGGGGGGGGGGTTTGTTAACCAGGGGGTGTTAACAAAAAAACTTCAAAAAACATCAAAATATGTTAATATACATTTTTTTTATGTTCTTACGAGTCGAACAAAATTTCGGGGGGATTTCAAATTCGGTAGCCCCCCCTGGATATGGCCTTGGTCGTCATTAATCTCATTTAGGGAAGATTTTTAAGCCCCAGGAGAATAGGAGAAATCGGTAAGCTTAAAAACGACATGATTTATTGCTTAAAAAATAATAAAATTAACTTATGACATACTTAGGCTAAAAGATTTGGTTCTAATTTACACATATTTCCTAGGTTAGGTTACGTATTTAATATATGCTATGCTTTACCCCACCCCCTTAATGTGCAAATATATAGCCCAAATTTGTTTCTAAACTATTATATTATTCATCCTATTTTATTATATTTCATTAGCATTAACCAAACTTGACTTCTTTTGTGGGCCCGTATAATGCACAGGTACCAAAAAAAATGTTAAAAATAAAGGTTAGATCGCAGGTGGTCGAGGGTGAGAGGAATTAGAAGGTTATTTCACAGGGAGTTCTGAATTGTTCCACAGAGGTAGTTTATAGAACACTGCCTCCAAACAAGTATTTTTGTTTTTAATACTGCCATTTTGACAATTACTACTGTCTTTAATCCGTTTTTTTCAAAGTTATTTACTTCATAAATTTAATACACATGACAACTAATTGCTCAAAATTTGGAGGCCCGACAATTTCATGCAAATACACCAGCAAACACATATCTTAAAACAGCTCTGACGTCAAATATACAGGTCGTCATTAAGGGCGTAGCCAAGATTTTTTCGGGAGGGGGTGTTAACAAAAAAACTTCAAAAAACATCAAAATATGTTAATATACATTTTTGTTATGTTCTTACGAGTCGAACAAAATTTCGGGGGGATTTCAAATTCGGTAGCCCCCCCCCCTGGATATGGCCTTGGTCGTCATTAATCTCATTTAGGGAAGATTTTTAAGCCCCAGGAGAATAGGAGAAATCGGTAAGCTTAAAAACGACATGATTTATTGCTTAAAAAATAATAAAATTAACTTATGACATACTTAGGCTAAAAGATTTGGTTCTAATTTACACATATTTTCTTTTTTAGTATGGGAAAAAATTCCAAGATTACAGAAGCATCAAACAATTTGTGTCATATTTGGTTGAACTTCCTCAACAACGATTAGCTTCCTGAGCACCTGATTAACACAGGAATTAACGATCCATGACATTTTCACTTTCCATCAGCCAATTAAGTACAGATTCCCACGACAAAAAGGGCATTAAAATCCATCTTAGTCGCAAAAATAAAACAAAGGCATACATCCCTATACAACACGGGTTACACAGAGGAACAGTCCCCAGTTCCAGTTTCTTCGTAGCATCACCAGCATCAATTTAATGTAACTTGGGACCCTTTAAATTAAGGGAACTAAATGGGAGCTCTTCTCCCGATCCTGTGGATCTTCTGAAGTATAGTCGATAGTCGATATGGACGAGGGGGTTGTCAAAATTATTTTTTTTTAAACTAGGAGGTGGGAGGAAGTTTTTTCTTCAATAAAACAAACAAAAAGGTATTTTTCAATGAAAATAATAAAAAGGCAGCTTTCAAAAAATTCTGCTTAGCAGAATTTTTGTCACCTCTCTCCAATCACTTCGATAGATAGAAAGCTTGGGTTTTCGGGCAATGCACATTGCTATCATGATCTTTTCAAGATTCTTGGTTTAATTTTTCATTTCGTTTATATTTTTTGGATTTCTATAGATTTTTCCCCCCCAATTATAAAACTGTTTCGCGAAAAATTCCACGTTTCTCACTTTAAATAGTTCCACAGTTCACTCATATAAAGACAGATAATCTCTTACCTGTTTTCTTAACTCCAACCTCCATTGTGAGGTAGAAAAGTTTTGGATCCCTATGCCTCATTCTAACTTTGTTCAAGAGAAGTTGTACAACCTCACGACAGGTGGTTTGCTGAGTGATGGACACTGTTTTGTATTCAATGTCTGGTCGTAGACATCTTGCGTGAACTCTTACAATCGTTGTCTGGAGTCCAGGCTACAGAGATAAATAAATTTAACGAAACATAACTCATGTTATCTAGAAAACGCACATCTTCTTGAGACAAACCAATGGATTTACGATATGTTTTCATAGAGTTTGACTGAATTCAGCAATACATTCACAGCAATTTGACACATAGTTATTTGTGTTGTAAATATTTCATTTAGCCTAATATAAAAATATGCTTGTTCAATTCTGCCATCCTTTCATCAATTTCTCACTTTTAATATACATAACAATATAATACTCATCTGGGCTACCCAAAGTTTATTTCAATACTAATTTCACTTATCAACCTATCAACTAACAAATTAGTCATCCAATTCATCATAATCCAGTCATCATAAGCCACCAAATGCAAATCCCTCATCCTCGTCCAATTCTCCCCCCCCCCTCCCAAAAAAACTATGTTCACAGTTGTCTATATATTTCTATTTTTGTATAAATTAAATACTCAAATTTATCATAAACTATGTATATTGACCTCTGGGATAATATTTGCTCTATTTCAGTATTTAGTTATGCTTTTCCTACGGGTGCGTACAAAAGGGGAAGAGGGGCATCAGACTTAGACCCCATCACAATTTAGGAGTGTTCTATATGCATTATTTTCTAGTTTCATCTTCTTGCCCCAACCCCCTTACCCCGCATTACGGGCCTGCTCTCCTCCCACTCGCCTTTTCCTTTGTTTTGCTATCTTGAAACTTGTCCTGTTGAATAATTTTCTTATTGTAGAAATCAGGCGTTAAAATTCAGGAATAGCGTAGTCCCGCTTTAAACTAAGAATCGACCTGGCAACTTCTTTTCGTCTGAAAGTCAACTGATATCTTCTTAGTTTCACCACATTATCTAACCACAACAATTTGATCTAAATCTCAAGGTTTATGAGAAGCGGTTTTCTTTGGCTCATATTAATTCTTTGTTGAAGCCCCTATTGTGCACCTTTTGAACCTCTTGGGCTCAATATGAACCGATTGGTATCAAGAAAATATGTCAATGCGAAGGTGAGATGAAAACAGGGAAAGTGTCAGTAAAAAACAAAACGTTAACAGGTAATGCCCAAGCTGGGGCATAGTCAGAATTCCATTAAATAAATGATTCCATCCAGAAAATGCTCTTTTCAAAAAGGATATAGTCACCAAGAACACATTTTTATTTCTGGATCCCCCCCTCTTTCCCAAACAATCCCTTTGGCTAGGCTGCTAGATCCAAAAGATTTCATCCAGGCGTGGTTAAGAAGATAGTTGTGATGAGATTATGCGAAAGCGCTTCCATAACAATCAAAATAAGAAGATGAAGAAGTCAAATGCAACTGATTGGTCAAGCTGGTCAACAGATCATGCGTATTTTCGTGATCGGCTAACTATCATGACTGCACGAACTCAATTTCAATTTACTTCATTTAAAGTGCTCAGATCTCGTAGCTTGTATGTACAATATCGATTCCACACTACGGAATCTACACTCCAGGTTCTGGAATAAACATAAATATTCCACACTCTACGAGTAAACCCAATTTCGTACATTTCACAGGTATATTTTCTTTTCCCCATCCTGTTGCTTTGTTAATTATTGATACATGGAATGAACATCTAATGTCCAATATATACAATTTTTGAAGCCTTCTTTTTTACCCTCAAACCTTTGTCGTCGTCTTCAAGGAGTTGCCCACATCGTGTAAACCAGGTGGCACACACGGCACGTGACCAAAAACATCTCAGATGCAGTATCAGGTGCGCCATATGTAGCGCAAAGAGGCGCTCAAATATGTATGCTAGGTGATGAGGGGGGGGGGGCAACCCCTCAATCGCCATCATACATGGGACAAAAGGAAAGTAACTCTTCAATTAAACCTCAAACTGTGTCACAAAGAACAAGGCTTGGTAGGTAGGATATTTAGGCAGCTAAAGCATAAAAAAAAAGAAAAAAAAAATCAAGCAAAGTAATTTAGCGATCTATAGTGTCAAAACCTTAAGTTAATATGGCAGGTCTCCAGGGACGTGCGCAGGGGTGCCTCCAGGCCCCCCCCCCAGAAATCTCACGATTTTTTCATTTTTCCATAATTTTCTGTTTTTTCTCACAGAATAATAGGTTTGAAGGATTTGGCCCCCCCCCCCGAAACAAATTCCTGCGTACGTGCCTGCAGGTCTCATCCTTAAAGTAAAAAAAAAAACTAACTTAGAGACACTTTAAAATCTCAGGTAAGTGCTGGCATAAGCAATTACAACCCCATAATCTAAAGCAATTTTGAGTCAAATGTTGCCAAGTGTAAACCAACCTTTAGGGCTAACCGCTACTAGCTAATTATCCCTGGTTGAATTTAAGTCATTTAGTCGGTAGTAAGTTCCAAAAATTAGTTGAAATTTACAGGAGTTAATACTCTACGATTCGAAGTGGGCTTAATTATTTCCTTTTTAAACAAAACAAATTTAGTAATAAGAATGAAATAGGAGTAAATACCCGGGATAAAATACAATTTAGATTTGTTCTTTTTCAACAGGTTCCATAAATTCAATATGAAACATTACAAATCGTAATATTGTGACTATAGGGCTGTACTACACTCCTCCCCCCACGATCTCGGGATCCTACGATTTCTCATGTATTTTTTTTATCTAAAGTTGGACTTAGCTCAACCTTCCTCCGTATTGACCATTTTCATGGTCGAACAAATAATCCCATTCCCCCTATCTCTCCGATAAAAGCCTCAAAAGCGAGTGTTAAGCTAAATTCAGACAGACGATTCTGAATTTGCCCCCCCCCCCATCGACCAATTAAAAATCCTTAGTTACAATCAATGAATGCAGATCTACTTGTGTAACTAGTTCGGGCCATACTTTAAATATCCATTTCGTTAAGAAAATTTACCAAGCTATTTCGAATTACAAAATACTGTAGGTCAGAAAAACAACAGTTATTTTAGTTCACAGCATTTTCTGTTGTTATATTAATGTAAACCATCTAAAACTCAAAACAAGGGTAGAACGGTATTGCTTTGACTACTTAAAATGTGTCAAATTTGATGAATCGTCTGCAACTATACAGATTATGCATTCTGCCAATTTTCAACTTTCGAAAAACCGCAACAGCAATGATTTTAGTTACACACGGACGCATGTGAACTGAAACGGGAGACAGTAAACCCTTTCTTCCGATTCCTTTTCCGGAAAAATATTTCCCCTTGTTAATGGGAAAATTACTGTTTGTAATTAATACTCATGTGAATGTTCTTCTAATGTGGTATTTTTATGTTCCACTACGAATTAATACTTGTAATAGCTTTTGTAGCGATAACCAATTGCAGCTTTTTACGATCAGGAAGTGGACATCCACGCAGCCAGGAATTTACCTAGCAGAGGGCCAGGAAAATACATATACTTTTTTATGGGAAACAACGATAAGAGTGAGAAAAGAAAAAAATATTTATTGAGTTGTTTGTTTCATTATTAATTTGTTTCTATTATTTTTAAAGTTATTTTTGCTTAGGGTAGGGGACAAGGACGCAGCCAGGAATTTACCTAGCAGAGGACCAGGAAAATATATATATATTTTTATGGGAAACAACGATAAGAGTGAGAAAAAAAAATTATTGAGTTGCTTGTTTTATTATTAATTTGTTTCTATTATTTTTAGGTTATTTTTGCTTAGGGTAGGGGACATTAACGCAGCCAGGAATTTACCTAGTAGATGACCAGGAAAAGATAATTTTTTAGGGGAAATAAGGATAAGAGAGGGAAAAAAATTTACTGATTTGTTTGTTTTTGCTATTAATTTGTTTTTTAATTTTTGTAGGGTTATTTTTGATTCGGGGTCATGATATTACGTAGCTTTATTGGGTGTGTTTTATTTATCGGTACCTGGTTTCATCTACCAACTGCTTCTACCATATGTTAGTTGCTGTTATTATTTTCTTATTAGTAGCACACACTCGTAAGCAACGCTCTTGATGCGCTACCGATTGATATTGTTTGTCTTCTGTTCAATAAATTATTACTGCTAAAGAGTTAATGAGTAGAGGGCTGCGCAGAACCTCTTTAATATCATATTTTGAAGAAATTATTTGGTTCTTATCATATCTAAAAAAGCGGCTAAGAACGAGAAAAAAATCTGCTCATGGGAATGTGTGTCTATAATGAATCTCTCGATGATGTGGTACATTTGTGTGCTTCATAAAGTAGCCAATTATTTACGCTAGTTGAATCCGCAAGGATCTAAACCCAATTTCATTTTCAAAAACTCACATTATAAATCTAAACTGAACCTTGAATAAACATGTCCACTCTCCAAAATTTTGATTTTTTTTTTTCAAATAAAAAAGAAAGAATAAAACACCACTGATGAGGTTCTGCCAAAAAAGGTGGTGGGCCTCAAGAAACAACTGCTTGCCTTTACGTATTGTTCATTATGAGATGAGCTGACTCAACGCGAGATAAGCCGATTTTGGGATATGATGTAACAGGGCTGTATCCGGGATTTTGGTTCGGAGGGGGAGGTAAAAAAAAAACTCTAAAAACATATCAATAAGGTGTTTTTTGCATTTTTGTTACGTTTCTACGAGTCGAATACAAATTTCTGGGGGTGGGGGGTACAACCCCATAGCCTCCCCCATAATATGGCCCTACGAAGTAAACTATCTCTTTGAATTCGTTTTTCTTATTTATGGAAGTCCAGCTTTACAAACACATCCAACATCTGAGATTGATACCTTATCAGGCGAATTTTCCTAGAACGAGGAGTTACAAAATCCAAAAAAGTCATTCAAAATGAGGTCGGGTTTTAATCTATAAAAATTCCAAATAGCAGGCGTGCCCATAAAAATTGCCGGTGGACATTGACTTTTATCTTTGCTGGCCAAAATTTGCTACAAAATCATAGTTTATATTTTAGATCACTAGTTATACTAAACTAAATCTGAGTTACCAGTAGCTTATTTCACGACCGAAGCAAAACAAATTGCAATTATTTGGTTAGTTAATGATAGTAATGTATTTTCGTTCAGGAAATCCAAATGGGTCATTTGGAATACGATACAAACTTTAAACAAAATAGGCTACACGTTTTGCGGTAAAATTGTGCTTAAATTACATTCCTAGAATCCAAAATTACTCTAAAATCCATCATAATAAATTGATGGGATAATTTTGTACTTTATAAGTATATTTTTGTCCAAACTTGGGAAAAATAGCCTATCTAACAAGGTTATACAGGAGTTTAGTACCTTCTGTCCCAAAGGACTCAACTCGAGATCCTCAGTAGGTCACTGTCAATGTAACAGATTTTGAAGTTTTACACTAGATCTGCGAAATTTACTGCTAAAGAAACTAGTCAAACAGGTTTTTTCAACGGAGATTTACTATGCTGAGGATTGCAAACAGGTATTTATTACTACGTTTACAATATTTAAACTTTTGTTTTTGGGGTTTAGGGGGGGAAGGTACCTAAGTTAGGTTACGTAGTCCATATGCAATATAAATAAACCAGCGCTATACACGAAAGAAGTCAAGTTTGGTTAATGCTAATGAAATAAAATAAAATATGATAAATATATAATAGTTTACCAACAAATGTGGGCTATATATGTGCAAATTAGGGGGGGGGGAGGGGTAAGTACCTTTACGTATTTAATATATGATATGCTTTAACCCCAACCCCCTAATTTGCAAATATATAGCCCAATTGGTAGTGGTGCATTAGATGGTCACTTCTAAAAAGTCAAGTTTGGTTAATGCTAATGAAATAAAATAGGATGAATATATAATAGTGTAAAGTATTTAACATCAATTCGAGAAGCATTTCCGGGTATCTCCTTTCTTAGTTAGTTGGGCATTTATGCGTCAACGATAGCGGTCCAGGGGGGAGCTCTTGGGACTAAAAGCTAGTCGTGGGAAAGGGGTCGTTCCCAGGGCTGGAACTTCCGTTCCAGGAAAGTTACATTCTTCGCTCAGTTCTAAAGGCAGTCCATCTCTCGCCTTCGTCTTAGCTAGTTGATCTTGTGCTACCTTATTTTCTCTGTGTGTATTCTCACGTTATTCAATAAAGACCTTATACCAACGTTTATCGTCTATCTTTGGAATTTACGTAAACCATTACATCTGCCAACATAGAAGGGCATAAACAAAGAACTAAAGAGAGGTTTAGAGAGTGGTGGCAAGCGGTTAAAATTAGTGGAGCATATATCACTAGGGGAAAACCTCCAAGTGACATTTGAGTGACCGTTATAAGTACTTACGACATCTTATGCTAAATACTGGCAACATATTGAAGAGTATTTTTCCCGCTACCAGACTGTGATATTGAGCTGCAAATACTACAAAAGACTGATTAATAAGACATCGAAACGTTACGAGCTATTGAACTTTCTTCTTTTCAAAGCGCCTTCTTGAGAAACACTTTCTTTTAAATGAACATTTTGAAATAGGCTGTTACAGAATGCCTAATATGGATTCCCTCGCGATAGCTTCTACCTACTAATTAAAATTTCTACAACTGAGAGTCTCCGGTTGATTTCTACCTTCACTTAGCGATTCTACGGTTGGTGGTTTATTTTACCTGATTTTATACAGTCGACGTGTGATCTACATTTGACAGTTTCCAACCAAAATTTAACATTTTGAATTCGATAATCGAAAATTAATTCTCAATTGTGACTACATTTGACGCTAGTGATTTAATTGAAACCAACTACAATTGGATCTGGAAAGGAATATCTTTCGTAAGTGATTTACCACGATTAAACAACCCAGTAAATTTTATTATACCCTTGCTGTTAGAAGTGAAGTTATTGCCCAAAATTTAGCGTCCGTAATTAAAGAACGGTGTTTAAAACAAATATTTAAATTTTTAGAATAACTGCTTTTCAAATTTTAATCTCAATATGTCAGTTTTTATTCCTATTCTCGATCCGGCGGAAACTGGATATAACAAAAAGGTTGCTTTTGATTTTGTAAAACAGTGGAGGGGAAATGGCATATTTCCACCTCTTTTATTTGACCCAAATGATCCTGATTTCGATCAAGATGAACTTTATGATTACCTTCAAAAGATCAAGACATGGGTCCCAACAAACCCTCCAACTCCCCTGAGCACCACCCCAATTAATCCTCCAATAGAACAGCCTCAACAGTCCCAAGTAATAGGATCGCTAATTGACCCTTTTTTTTTTTTTAGTAATAACGCCATTCACAAAGTCAGAAAAGGGGAAAAATAATTAAGTTTTTTACAAAATTTGTTACAAAGTTACAAAAATTGAGTTTGTTGCAAAGTTAAAAAAAATTTCAGTTGTTGTTAAATTGGTCCGATTCAAAAGCTGTGCGTCATTTTTGGCCCATGGTTTGTTTCGCTCCTTTTTTGGGAATCTGGATCCCACGATTATAAATTTGTCAAGTTTAAAAGGTGGATTACTTGTAGTATATACCCCAGGCAAAATAGTAGGCAAAATGGTTGCAGAGTTTGTAGGAGTGGCTCAATTTAAGATTCTATAGAAGGATGCAAAGATTAGGAAGGTCATTTAGGGTGTCCTTAGAAGCCAGGGATGATGGTGTAGTTCTTGGAAGATTTGCTCTAAATTTATTCAAGGAGTGGATCAGACCGTCCTACAAACGGTATTTGTTAGAGAATAGTGCAGAATTTTTTTTTGTTTAGGTGATGCGTATAAGGTTGCAATACAATATGAACAGATAGAACAGATAGTGGGGAAAGGAGACACGTCTTCGTTTTCCGATGAATTTCTTTCTGCGCTGACGAGGGTGAAATTTGGACTCAATGATAATGAGAAGGCACTGCGAGATGGTACTGATTCCTTGCAGGGTGGTTTGGCTACCCAGCAAAAGGGAGCTGGTTTTGAAGTCCCGTGGGATGGTACTGATGCCTCAAGGGATGGTTTTTTTGTTGCACTGCGAGATGGTACTGATTCCTCGCAGGGCGGTTTGGCTACCCAGGAAAAGGGAGCTGGTTTTGAGGTCCCGTGGGATGGTACTGATGCCTCACGGGATGGGTTTTTTGTTGCACTGCGAGATGGTACTGATTCCTCGCAGGGCGGTTTGGCTACCCAGGAAGAGGGAGCTGGTTTTTAGGTCCCGGGGGATGGTACTGAGGCCTCACGGGATGGGTTTGGTGTTGGACTGCGAGATGGTAATGATTCCTCGCAGGGCGGTTTGGCGACCCAGGAAAAGGGAGCTCGTTTTGAGGTCCCGTGGGATGGTACTGTTGCATCCTGGGATGTTTTTTTTTTTGGTGCACTGCAAGATGTTACTGATGCCTCGCAGGAAGGTTTGGATACCCAGGTAAAGGGAGCTGGTTGTAATATCATGCAATATGAGGTTGATGCCACACAGAAGGTTTTTAATGCGTAGCGCTAATAGTTATGTAGAGATATCAACAGTAGTACTGCCATTTGTCGAACCACAAGTTAGTAGAGAAAAACCAAATAGGTCTAAACCGAGGCGTTCCGCAGCAATAAAACCCCGAGGATTTTATTGGGAATAATATCTTAACGTCATTGCAGCATGGTATGATTTTTAAAGTTTCTGCAACTTCATTTATTTGTCGCTGGTATTTTCAGGATTAATTAGCCTTTCCCGGTCATTCCTTTTGCCCTAATTCAAAGTTTATACATAATCCCAACTTTCCTTGTCCTCATCAAATTCAGGGGTATGGGGAGCAAGTCTATTTTAAAGTATACAAAGAAAAATGAAGTGTTAAAATATCCAGTTTCCGACTACTGTTGTTAGTGTGGTTCGTTTATACTATGTAAGGTTTTACTTATGCAAGTATTGTGTAGTGTTTGTATTATGTAATTGTTTACTAGTTCATGCTGTAGAATGTTAGTAGGTGAGAAGTGAATAATTTGGGAAGGCAATGTTTTGAGTTCAATTAAAGTTTGAGGGTTTAATGAGAAGGGGATAAGCCAAATTTGGGAAATTTAACTTAAAACAGGGGGGAGAATCTGTAAAGTATTTAACATCAATTCGAGAAGCATTTCCGGGTATCTCCTTTCTTAGTTAGTTGGGCATTTATGCGTCAATGATAGCGGTCCAGGGGGGGAGCTCTTGGGACTAAAAGCTAGTCGTGGGACAGGGGTCGTTCCCAGGGCTGGAACTTCCGTTCAAGGAAAGTTACATTCTTCGCTCATTTCTAAAGGCAGTCCATCGTTCGCCTTCGTCGTAGCTAGTTGATCTTGTGCTACCTTATTTTCTCTGTGTGTATTCTCACGTTATTCAATAAAGACCTTATACCAACGTTTATCGTCTATCTTTGGAATTTACGTAAACCATCACATCTGCCAATACAATAAGGGTATATGGAAAGGACCTAAATAGAGGTTTACAATAGTTTAGAAACAAATTTGGGCTATATATTTGCACATTAGGGGGATTGGGGGGCAAAGCATAGAATATATTAAACACTTAACCTAACCTAGGTACGTACCCCCCCCCCTATACCCCAAAATACAACAGTTTAGATATCGTAAACGCAATGAAAACTACTCTGCATTCCATTCTTAATAACGGCCTCTTTGAAAATAACCGGTCTCTGGCGGGTTTCGTCTGTCATTGCATGACTGGTTTCCTTGCATAGTATATAAAAGTGACTATCTAATGCACTAGTACCGCCCAATTTTGTTTCTAAACTATTATATTTTTATCCCATTTTGTTTTATTTCATTAGCATTAACCAAACTTCACTTCGCGCGTGTTATACAGATAATAGAACAGTACCAAAATGAATCTTGATCCGTGCCCCTCTCAGTTATTTACCAGATATTTTCCAATAAACCTAGGAACTTCTAACTACATTTGCTCAAGACTTGCTCCTATGCACAATGTTTGTTTTTATTTTGGACGGGCGAATAATTTAAACAGAAATGTGTAACTTCAGCTATGTGACTAAGAAAAAACCCACCCTATTTTCAACTGTGAGCAGGTGGGAAATAAAAAGAAATTTACATATAAAACAAGAAACTCAGGAAGTCCAAAGTCATTAGAGATAAGTTCTGCTTTGCTATTCTCAATCGCAAAGCAATCAAAAGAAGGAAATCAAAGTGAATTGTAGAAACCATCTTTTTTGGAGAGGCGCCATAACAATGAAATAAGATTCAAAATTGAAATACCGGGGCTTTTTCGTGCTATTCGATTATGTCGTACTGCTTTCGTTCCACATTTTTCAAGCTTGTTAAAAAGATATTACATTTCAACTTCACATGCCCAAAGTGACAGACAGGTTTGAAATAGTAGATTTATAGTTGAAGCAGCTTTTGAATATACTTGTACGGCACAAATATTGCGGATTTTTTTAAATCAAAAATGTGAAGCAGTAAAACTGAGCATATATTCCAAGAAGTCAGAATAAGATGTTAGCAGCTTTTGTATTTGTCAGCTTTATAGTTGGTAAGCGTCCGTGACACATAGCCAATCACATGAGATTATAGTCAAATATTTTTTTTACAAGTAAGCAATCTGTTTCTCTGTGCTTGCACATTAGGATTACAAAGATAGATCTACGATCTACGATCTAGACCCTACGATCGATCTGAAAGATGTGTTCTCCAGAAGACCAATAAGAGAAGTAGGTGTAACAACAGAGTTATTAGCAATTTTCCCCTCTAAAAAATACTGCAGTACCCTTTCTAAAACTTTGGGTGTGTTCAGCCATGACAAAGATAGATCTACGATCTAGACCCTACGATCGATCTGAAAGATGTGTTCTCCAGAAGACCAATAAGAGAAGTAGGTGTAACAACAGAGTTATTAGCAATTTTCCCCTCTAAAAAATACTGCAGTACCCTTTCTAAAACTTTGGGTGTGTTCAGCCATGACTTCAACCACGGGTCTACCAGATTTTTTCTGAGATTTAAAGTTACTGCTTGTCAGTTTTAGCGAGTTAAAACTAAAAATAAGAATAACAATTGTATGCATAGGCTTGCGTAACTTGTTAAGCATTGCTTAAATAGCTAAAATTAGACTGTTTTTATCTTACAAATCCCAGATCTCTTCAAAAACTTTAAGAAAGGCTTTCCCAACCGTACATAGTTTGGTCGCACCTATTTGAACCTGAAAATACACTATTTTATTTAGGTACAGGACTATCCAGATGAAAAAAATGTTATCATAGCCGCAGGATAATACAGCAGAATTCGGGGGGTTTTTTACACACAAAAAAAAAGCGCAAAAATTTGTTTTACGTAATGAAAAAAGATTCCAGGGGTTCAAAACTGGTAACCCATCACCCCCTGGATACGACATTCACCACGGTTGTTGAACACAAGGTTACTGGGTGTACGATAGATGGAAAAAAGAGAAACAGAATGTAGGGTTGGAGGCGTTGAGGGGACAAGCGATGCAAGGCGCAAGACATCTCACTTCTATTTGAATGGGCTTTACTAATGCCTACTATAACCATTTTTCTTCGAACGACAAACCTTGGATACAATTTGATACAATTTTTGTTTCTCGTGTAATAGCAATTTTGAATTTGTATTCGAAAGCACGCGGTTGTGTATAACCTACCCTTTGGCAAATATAAAGATTAAAATTTTTATAGACAAAGCTAGGATCAAAGTTCAGTAAATCATGCCTTAAAGACATGCGAACGCTTAAAATTGATTCTGTAATTGTCGCCTTCGTCTGAGCTAACTGTCTCATTCCTTATTTCTTCTACAGGATGCTGATTGTTAAACCAAAATTAAGAAACTTGACGGACTAAAATTGCATTTTCCTGTCCAATGCTCTCTTCTAGTCTGTCTATTTGAACATTATGGAATAAACTACAACTTTCTCGTTATTTGAAATTTCGCGCTCTTGCCTTCTTTTTTAACCTTTTTGTTAACAATTGTTATTATTCAGGAGACACGATGAATTAAACGTCTCTAATTTGGGTGGCACCATGCCTAGATGTCATGAGCTGTAAAATCAGGATTTCACGGTTTACTTTTATACTTCCAACCACAAATTAGACCTTTTTGTAAGCCAGGGAGGGGGATAAAAAATCAAATGGATAAAAAAATCAGGTGAACTATTTAAAATACGGAATTATTGGAAAAATCTCAAAAGAAGGTGTGATTCCAGGAGAGGAAGTCCGACCCAAACGCTCCGTCTACGTAATGGATCGTTCCAACGTCAATCCCCGGATCGTTCTCCTATCTACACCTATAGCTAATAATAAACATTTCTTACCATACCAAAAAACAATGGAGGACAGGAATGTCCCCCTAATACTTGTTCCAAAAAATAGGGGTGTAAAGTATTTGGAACATAAATTCGAGAAGGCTTTTTCTGGTGTCTCGTTTCTTAGAGATTTGGCCATATATATGTCAACGAGAACAGTCCAGGGGGGCTTTTGGGACTAAGGCTAGTCGTGGGAAAGAGTCCGGTCCCAGGCATGGTTGAACAACCAATAGCTGGAACTTCCGTTCCAGGAAAGTTATATTCTTGGCTCATTCCTAAAGGCAGTCCATCGTTCGCCTTCGTCGTAGCTAGTTGTTCTTGTGCTACCTTATTTTCTCTATGTATTCTCACGTTATTTAATAAAGACCATGTACCAACGTTTATCGTCTATCTTTGGAATTTACGTAAACCATTACATCTGCCAATATAAAAGGCATACAAAGAAAGAACTAGATAGAGGTTTACAGAGTGGTGGCAAGCGGTTAAAACTAGTGGAGCATATATCACTAGGGGAAAACCTCCAAGTGACATTTGAGTGACCGTTATAAGTACTTACGACATCTTACGCTACATACTGGCAACATATTGAAGAGCTATTTCGCCCGCTACCAAAATTGCTTGTGATATTGAACGGCAAATACTACAAAAGACTGATAAAAAGGCATCGAAATGTTACGAGGTATTGAACTTTTTTCTATTCAAAGCGCCTTCTTGAGAAACATTTTCTTTTAAATGAACATTTTGAAATAGGCTGTTACACAATGCCCAATATGGATTTCCTCGCGATAGCTTCTACATACTAATTCAAATTTCTACAACTGAAAGTCTCCGGTTGATTTCTACTTTCACTTAGCCATTTTACGTTTGGTGTTTTTTTTTACCTGATTTTATACAGTCGACGTGTGATCTACATTTGACAGTTTCCAAACAAAATTTAACATTGTGAATTCGATAATCGAAAATTAATTCTCAATTGTGACTCCATTTGACGCTAGTGATTTAATTGAGACCAACTGAAATTGGATGTAAGACAGACGACCTTTCGTAAGTGATTTAACGCGGTTAGCCAACCCAGTAAAATTTATTAGACCCTTGTTGTTAGAAGTGAAGTTAATTGCCCAAAATCTAGCGTCCGTAATTAAAGAATTGTGTTTAAAACCAACATTTAAATTTTTTAGAGTAATTGCTTTTTCAAATTTTGATCTCAAAATGTCAGTTTTTATTCCTATACTTGATACTGTGGAAATTGGATATAGGAAAAAGGTTGCTTTTGATTTTGTAAGACAGTGAAGGATAAATGGCATAGTTCCACCTCTTTTATTTGACTCAAATGATCCTGATTTCGATTAAGATGAACTTTATGATTACCTTCAAAAGATCAAGACATGGGTCCCAACAAACCCTCCAACTCCCCTGAGCACCACCCCAATTAATCCTTCAATAGAACAGCCTCAACAGTTCCAAGTAATAGGATCGCTAATTGACCTTTTTTTTAGTAATAACGCCACTCACAAAGTCAGAAAGTGGAAAAATAATTAAGTTTGTTACAAAATTTGTTACAAAGTTACAAAAATTGAGTTTGTTGCAAAGTTAAAAAAATTTCAGTTGTTGTTAAATTGGTCTGATTCAAAAGCTTTGCGTCATTTTTGGCCCATGGTTTGTTTCGTTCCTTTTTTGGGAATCTGGATCCCACGATTATAAATTTGTCAAGTTTAAAAGGTGGATTACTTGTAGTATATACCCCAGGCAAAATAGTAGGCAAAATGGTTGCAGAGTTTGTAGGCGTGGCTCAATTTAAGGATGGAAGGGTATATCTCTTCTATAGAAGGATGCAAAAATTAGGAAGGTCATTTAGGGTGTCTTTAGAAGCCAGGGATGATGGTGTAGTTCTTGGAAGATTTGCTCTAAATTTATTCAAGGAGTGGATCAGACCGTCCTACAAACGGTATTTGTTAGAGAATAGAGCAGAATTTCTTTTTTTGTTTAGGTGATGCGTATAAGGTTGCAATACAATATGAACAGATAGAACAGATAGTGGGGAAAGAAGACACGTCTTCTTTTTCCGATGGATTTCTTTCTGCGCTGACGAGGGTGAAATTTGGACTCAATGATAATGAGAAGGCACTGCGAGATGGTACTGATTCCTCGCAGGGCGGTTTGGCTTCCCATGGAAAGGGAGCTGGTTTTGAGGTCCCGCGAGATGGTACTGATGCCTCACGGGATGGGTTTTTTTTTGTTGCACTGCGAGATGGTACTGATTCCTCGCCGGGTGGTTTGGCTACCCAAGAAAAGAGAGCTGGTTTTGACGTCCCGTGGGATGGTACTGATGCCTCACGGGATGGTTTTTTTTTGTTGCACTGTGAGATGGTACTGATTCCTCGCTGGGCGGGTTGGCTACCCAGGGAAAGGGAGCGGGGTTTGAGGTCCCGTGGGATGGTACTGATGCCTCACGGGATGATTTTTGTTGTTGCACTGCGAGATGGTACTGATGCCTCGCAGGGCGGCTTGGATACCCAGGAAAAGGGGGCTGGTTTTGAGGTCCAGTGGGATGAGGTTGATGCCTCACGGAATGGTTTTAATGCGTAGCGCTAATAGTTATGTAGAGATATCAACAGTAGTACTGCCATTTGTCGAACCACAAGTCAGTAGAGAAAAACCAAATAGGTCTAAACCAAGGCTTTCCGCAGCAATAAAACCCCGAGGATTTTATTGGGAATAATATCTTAACGTCATTGCTGCATGGTATGATTTTTAGAGTTTCTGCAATTTCATTTATCTGTCGCTGGTATTTTCAGGATTAATTAGCCTTTCCCGGTCATTCCTTTTGCCCTAATTCAAAGTTTATACATAATCCCAACTTTCCTTGTCCTCATCAAATTCAGGGGTATGGGGAACAAGTCTATTTTAAAGCATACAAAGAAAAATGAAGTGTTAAAATATCCAGTTTCCGACTACTGTTATTGGTGTGGTTCGTTTATACTATATAAATTTTTACTTATGCAAGTATTGTGTAGTGTTTATATTATGTAATTCTTTACTAGTTTATGCTGAAGAATGTTAGTAGGTGAGAAGTGAATAATTTGGGAAGGGTATTGAATGTTTTGAATTCAATTAAAGTTTGAGGGTTTAATGAGAAGGGGATAAGCCAAATTTGGGAAATTTAACTTAAAACAGGGGGGAGAATCTGTAAAGTATTTGGAACATAAATTCGAGAAGGCTTTTTCTGGTGTCTCGTTTCTTAGAGATTTGGCCATATATATGTCAACGAGAACAGTCCAGGGGGGGCTCTTGGGACTAAAGCTAGTCGTGGGAAAGGGTCCGTTCCCAGGCATGGTTGAACAACCAATAGCTGGAACTTCCGTTCCAGGAAAGTTATATTCTTGGCTCATTTCTAAAGGCAGTCCATCTTTCGCCTTCGTCGTAGCTAGTTGTTCTTGTGCTACCTTATTTTCTCTGTGTATTCTCACGTTATTTAATAAAGACCATGTACCAACGTTTATCGTCTATCTTTGGAATTTACGTAAACCGTTACATCTGCCAATATAAAAGGCATACAAATAAAGAACTAAATAGAGGTTTACAGGGGCATGGGAAGCTGCCCGAAAAAAAATGGTAAAAACGACATGAATTTGGCTAGCTGGACCTAAAAATGCAATTCGTTAAACACCAAACAGCCTTTTCAAAAACAGGGCTATTATCAAGCCCTCTCTGAATTCGCACGCGATCAAAGCCGAATTTCACTTTCATCACAGTTTGTCTGCAGAATACAGAATAATTTGTTCTTTGAAAAGCATCTCACACTGAAACCAAAAGCTGAAAGCAGAGATATTGCTTTATTCGCATGAAAATTTACATTGGATTGTGCCAAACATAAATAACTTACATTTTCTACTTCCAAACAGTTTTTCTGAGAGTCAGCCATGATCACACTAATTGCTATGAAATACGACGATACGAACTGAGGATGTTTTATAGAAAAAATTTCATTTTCATCATCATTTCCTTTAGAGGGTGGAATCAGGATTTCTGCTCCATCTACTCTATCATGATGGCCTTGTCATAAGCATTTCTCTGTTCTATCGTCAACTTAATTTCAACATCCTGCATTTTGTTACAAATCGGTGAACTCAGTGCAAAACCAATCAACCTTACCTTCATATTTTTTCGTTCCCCAGAACACTAAAAAAAGTTTATCAAATTACAAGGTCCTAATTGCACACATTGCAAACCCACGGGGAACGGGTAAATTTCCCGGGATAGTATGGTACCAAAATATATTTGTTACCAAACAGCCTAATTGATATACTTTGACATATTACTAAAAATATTCGTTATGTGGTTCTCAGACATTTCAGTATACTTCTCAAATTTATAAGAAAGACACAACAGATTTCTGCTTTTAAAATACTCGCTTATTTGAATTTGTAATCGTGAATGTGAAAAAAAAACTTTTTTGCTAAGTAAATATTTGCATAAGAATAAATAAAACGCAGAAGATTCTGTACTTGCATCAACGACTAGGCTCTTTGCGCTATTTCAGGATATGGGAGGGGGCTTCAACTTTGTTAAAAGTCCCAAAAAAGGTAAATTATTCTGTTCATATATTATATTCTGTCTACTGTGATTTGAAAGGAGGGAAAATCAAAATAAAACACAACAAACATGAAAATTGAAAAAAATATTGAGTTTCAAATAGATGCTTTTTTCTACTAGTCCTTTAATGGCAAGGAAGCACGCTATCTCGTTCTAGTTAACTATGCTATATATTTTTTTACTTTGCTTTTAAAAAAACCAGTGTAGGTCGAATACATATAGAAAGACATAAAATTGTTTGGCTTTTTCATTGAAACTGCTAACAGTTTAAAATACTATTTTTGCTGTTTCGAAGTTAACATGCTATAATGATGAATATGGTTTTCAATTTGGCACTACCGAATGAGAAAATATGTCTGTCCAAAAGCTTAAAGAATCCGATATTTTGAAAATCATCTTGCGGGTCTCACCGTCAGCTGACTGTTTCAAAGACAAAGGCCCATTAGAAAATATTTCCAGCACCACAGGAAACTCTTAAAGCAATTTTGGTAAAAGTTTATAGGAGATTTTAAATTTGTAAACAGTTCAAAAATTAAACGAAAGGCTAGTTTAAAATATATAAAACGAATAATCTCTTAGTAATTTTTGAGCAAAGCGCTGTCTACTTAATGTACATACAGCACAAATAATATACATTCTGTGACGGCAAGGTTTTCAATCAAGGCGGGTAGCACAACAGGGAACTCTCAAAAGTGTAAGATTACTCAATTTATACTTTATTTGATCGAATTTTTAATATTTTCCAGGCATGTATGCTAGAATATGTTTAGAGACTGCCCCTTCCTGAACCTTAAAAAGAAAATTCTGCTCTGTTCAATCGAAAAATAAATTAATAATTTCTGATGATGTAAGTTTCATTAAAACTGGGTACTTCTATCTCCGGCACAAAACGGTGGAAGCTAAATGGTTTTCTAAGATTTCTAGGAAAGTGGGTGTAAGCTTTTAATTTTCCAAGGCCGTATCCAGGGAGGGTTACCCGGTTTGACCCCCCCCCCCCCGAAATCTTTGACCGAGTCGAAAATAAGTCGAAAATTAGTAAAACCTAGGTAAAAATCAGTAAAATTAGTCGAAAACTGAGTCAAAAATTAGTACCCCCCCGGAAAAATTCCTGGATCCGCCTTTGTAATTTTCTGTCGTTTTTTCGCACGTCTCATCCAAAGTCTACAAGTTATGGCAAGGCCGCCCAATCAATCCTAGATAGTTTACCACACAAACAAAAAAAGCTTATAATGGACGAGATAGGGTTATCCTTTAATGTATCAAATCCCCTTAACAACTGAATTATCTTGATCTGCCAAAAGTATAGATGATGTGACAGTGAACAGCATCTTACTGTGATAAGACCTAAAACACTTTCTGTGAGTCTTTAAGATACAATTTTAATGTCGCGTTATATTGTAACTCCTAAATCATAAAATAAAACCCTAGGTTAACCGAAATATTATTTGAACCCTAGAAATGCTCATTGCTATTCCTACACAAATTGAAAAAAAAATCGGCTCGGATTCAAACATTTCAAAGATTGATGGTACTCCTTTCCGGGCGTAGGGGGTCTTGAATAATTTTAAATATGCAAATACATACTACAAAGACCTATCAAAAGATGTAAAAGTCATAGCCTAGAAGTTTAAATCTTCGAAGCAACATTTACGATTTATTACATCGATTATCAAACAAATAGCTGGAATTAGTTGCAACATTTATATTCAAATCGATTGTCCATTGTCACGCAGAGAATCGTGATGTAAGTTATTTTGCAATTTTATAAAAACAGCAACCGATATTGCACACACAAAGACATGCTTTTCCTCCCCTACACCACGAACAAATACACGCGAAGCCCCCCCCCTTCCAAAAATATAAACAAACACAAACATTTTTACTATTTTTGAAATAGGTCAAATATACGACAGTTTTCTTAAATCACTCACCCCCCCACCAACAAAAAACTAACGTCAATGTATTCGAATCTTTTTGGGCAAGGAGGGCATACATTTTTTGGTACTTAGGCACTATATGGACCTTTACAAGGAAACCAGTCACGAAAAACCCGTTTTTGACGGGTTGACCGCTATAGAGTAATAAATGATAGCGTGGTTTTCATTGCATATACGATATATAAACTGTTGTTTTTGGGGTTAGGGGGGGGGGGAGGGGAAGGTACCTAGGTTAGGTTACGCATTTAATATATGCTATGCCTTACCCCCCCCCCCCTAATGTGCAAATATATAGCCCAAATTTGTTTATAAACTATTATATATTCATCCTATTTTATTTCATTAGCATTAGCCAAACTTGACTTTTTAGAAAGGCCCATATAATGCCCAAGTACCCATTTTTTAATGGAACTGTAAATAAGAAAAATAAGCTTGTAGGGCCAGTTACACAGACAAATATGTATTAACGAGGTACCCAAATTGTTGTACATTTTAATGTAATCTTCTATAAAAAAAATTTTAAAAGCCTCCCGCGCCGTCGAACATAGCCGGAATTTTACGAAAGTCAAAGAAAAGAGTTAATATGTCACAATACTTTTTATACAATGCGAAATTCTATGGGCCTATAGGAGAAACGTTATAACGTTTCTCGTGTCTCCTTCATAACTTCCACGTCTCGGAAACTCTTTTTAGCCCTTGTGCGCAGATATGAAGTTGTCATGCTATTAATATTTGTTTGCTCTATTTAAAAGCATGCCTATACACATAGGCGATAGGGGGAGGGAGGGAGTTCCATCCCTAATAAAGATGGATGTACGATAGATCGAACCTAAAGCTGTACTTTATTCGTGTTTCCCAACACTACACACTAGGAAGGCATACGAGTACGTCTTATATTTCACGACGATTTATATGATTTTTTTTCACACAATTGATGAAAGATTCCTGGGTTTTCGCCTGTCCGATAGCCCCCCTCCTCGAAACATGGGTTCAAATACACCTATCTGCTTAAAGGATCTTCACTATATTAAGAGAGAATAGTTAAAAATCCGATACATTTCATCAATCAATGCAAGGACCACCATATGATATTAATTCTAAAACATGCAATACTTATTATAGCAAAATAACAAATTCTCATACTCAAATTATACCAGCTGTTTTAAATGAAACCACAAGAGATCATCGTCCTTCCAAGAAAAACTCGAATACCACCAACTTCGTGATGCTTACATTAACGTTTTTAAGATGATACATCTGATTAATTACCCTCCGTACGTGAATAACGGTTAACGTTTGTCAGCAGAACGCGTAACATATTACCGTGTCTTTATCTTCTTGTCAAAAAAGATGGAACAACACTTTTTTTTATTTTAAAAGCAGCTTCGATGAGTAAAATTCTGGTTCAGAACAATCCCACAATAGAAACTACAAACAACATTTATGACTTTTGCTTGTTAGAGTAAAAGTAAATCAAGGTTCTTACTAAGACGAAAGTCCGTATTTTTGAGTGAAAATGCGTGCCCCCCCCCAAAAAAAAAAAACAGGCAAACTAGCCTATTATGGAGAAGCTTAGTTCTTGATGATTTATAAGATTTTAATATATTTTTTCTTAACCTCTATAATAAAATCATACGGACGGAAGTAATACGAGTGGTGGTCTCTCAACCTTTTTAAACAACTGAGTAATAAGGAAAAAACTAAATCAGTCTTTCCAGACAGAAGATTTCATCAAGATTCTATTTAAGGGGATTCGATACCTTAAACATCATTTTCAGAGTCTCAGCGTCGGATGACCTTCTCAAAGGTAAAGGGCTCATTGGCCAATTTTCCAAGCACCATAGGGAGCACCCAAAGCAATTTCGATGAAAGTTAACAGGAGATCTTAAATGTGTACAGTTCGAAAACTTAACGAGACACTAGTTTGAAATAAAGAAAACGTATAATATCTTACCAAATGTTAGGCAAGGTGCTGTCTCTTCAATCTACATACAGCATGAATAATATACATACTGGTCTCGACAAGGCTTTCAGTCAAGGCGGTTGGCTGAACAGGGGAGTCCCCAAGCTGTCAAATTATTCGAATGATACTTCTTTTGAGCTGATTTGTAATGATTTCCAAGCAGGTATGCTAGAATATTTTTAGGGACTGTTCTTTCCTGAGCTTTAAAATGAAAATTCTGCTCCGTTGAATCGAAAAAACGAAATTCACACATTCTAATGATACAAGTTTTATAAAGACTAAGCATCTTTATTTCCTGCACAATAAGAGATGAGCTAAATGGATTTTCTAAGATTTTTGAGGGAAGTGGGTGCTTGGGAAAAAAACCTGTTTTTTGTTTAATTCTAGGTTCATTTTCTTGGCGATAAATGAGCAAACTAATTTCCAATTAATGCTGAAACGCATGTATTATACCCATTTATTGACTATATGCTCGTTTTATTCGCCCTTTCTCTTTTTAAGGTTAAGACAAAAGATCTACAATTTCTGTTTATAATCGACAATAGCTAGCACATCAATATCCTACCTCTTATCCTTCCTACCAATCAATATATGCGAAACAGGCCTCTTTGTCTTTCAAAAAGGAAAACTTACCTGAGGTGAAGAGGTTTGGAGAGGTTGGTCAAGACTGACAAAGCTCGATGCTCTTGAAGAAATTCTATCTTGTGTCAAGATGGAACTAAAAGATGTGATACTTAGGGTGTCTGACCCCGCTCCGGACTTGCTTCGTAGACTCCCTGCGACAGAACTTCCGCTGCTTAATGAGTTCCGCTGAGAGGGGCTTAGATGAGCGTGTTTTAACATCCCTATTCGAAAAAAGTGGTTATAGAAAGAAAAGAAAAGAAACTAGCAGAACTTGTATCTTACTTCATATCTGAGCATAGGGAGAACCCCCTATAACATGGGTGCCCATAAGGGGGGGGCGCCCCCTTGGCTGACTGATGCTGCCTTATTTTTATATTTTTGTTCTGAGATTTCTATTATATAGGATTAAAAGTTCCAATTAGACGAGGTTTGCCACCCCCCTAGAATTCAGCTTATGGGTGCCCATGCCCTCTAAGACTGGTAGAAACAGCATGAATATCCTAAGACACACTCAAAATACATCTAGAAGCTTTTCCATGGAGGACAATTTCCCTCACCACTACCACCCCCCCCCCCGAAAGTTTAGAAAATGTTTGAGCACAAGTCTTAGTTGATTCTTCGGAAGGTGCCCACATTAACTGAGGAACTTCCATCAGGGCCACTTCCCAGGTAAACAAAAAATGTAAATAACAATGAAAATTATAAAGAGCTTCGTAAATTGCGAGAAAAGGTCAAATAAAGACGTAAAGAAACTAAAGAGATCTGCGGTCTTTTTTTAAGTTTCAATCATCATGAGAAACTAGAAAATAATTATTTTATGAGAAAATTCACAAGACAAATTGCGACTATTGACAAAAAATCCCCGAGTTAATGTCTATTGTGATAAATATGTGTAACTATTCAGGCAGGGAGCAAAACTTCAAAAAATGTCAAAAAAGCAAGATATAAGAAATTATAAACATCGTAACAACATGCACGATTTGTGAACTCCAGGGAGAAGGCCCAAGCCAACAGTCTACCTCCCCATGTTTACGTGCCAGTCATGAGTAAGATGCGATTTCAGGATGTATATGGGTATGGCCCCTTCCCTGTGAGGCACGAGACTTGAACTAAACGTGCATTTTTTTTCATCTCTTCCTTGACGAACTGAATTCTCAAACATTTTTTTTTTTGGGGGGGGGGAACTATCGAAGCTCTTCAAAATAACAGAGAGCCTAGACGGTCCCATAGGAGATGATCAGGGGAAACACCGCCTCCACCTTCCTCAGGAGGACCAAAATATACAAAAACAACGGATATTCTAATAAAGACACCGAAAGATATCTTTTTCTTTCGTTCCAAGCAATTGGATCGGAACTTTTCCTCCTTAGTTCACCTCAATGCAGAGAGAATATCACTGTACAGTGTATCATTACAGAGAGAAAACTTCTGTACAGTTTATTAGACTATCAGAGTTGCTTCCAATTTAACTGGGTCCCAGCCCCACACCCACTAATCCCTGGATATGACTCTAAGGCTATATACAGAAGTTTGCTGGTTTTCTTTTGGTACTTTGGTTCTTTTGGTGCTTCAGTATTCTATGGAACACAACACACCATGGGCGCCCATAAGGGGGGGGCAACCGCCCCCTGGCTGAATGATGGTGCCTTATTTTATATTTTTGTTCTGAGATTTCCATTATATAGCATTGAAAGTGCCAATTAGACGAGGTTTGCCCCCCCCCCTGGAATTCAGCTTATGGGCGCCCATGCAACACACTCAAGTTTGGTGAATGCTAATGAAATGAAACCAAACATGATGAAAATACAATACTTTAGTAATAAATTATGAAAACTACAACAAAGAATTATGGTAGGGAAGCCGCACAGAACGCATTATATTAAATACCTAACCTAACCAAAATACCCAGTAAATATCTAATTAAAATATTAGCTACAATGTAGTTTTCTACCGATCTGAAGATAATTGTCTGGTATAAAGACCGTGAAAACCGGTTATTGTCTCATCTTCGCGATCCAAATTCTGGAGTGTGCACCATATAATACGGAAGTACCGTTCTTTTTCTTCTTTTTTTTTTATAAAATAGCATTATGAAGAAAAAACAGTGATGAGAAATAAGTAAACAAAATAATGTAAATCAACAAAACAAAGAAACTGGAGTAGTCTACATATCCTATGGCTATATTTGATATTATAGGGGGACTGGGATGAAGCAGTTAAACTGGAAACAACTCTGACAATCGAATTAATGGCAATTTTCTCCCGCATTGTAGTAGGCCTAAGAATAGTGTTACTCGAGTGTTTCGTTCTAGGAATGAGGGGAAAGGCAAGATAGCGAAGAATGTTAGGCTACTAAAATTTCGTAATTAGCAAGTTTTGTTTTCTCATGCAAGGCCTGGGCATTAATTAGCCTAAGTCAGCAACAGCGAAGCTTTAAATGCTTCCACTTTTGAAATGAATTCAGAAACTGTCGAGGTAAATTTTTCGTTGTTCATATTATATCCTTATGAATAAAGTAAACATAGCCTACTACTCGATGCTTTTTTTATGCTCTTTCCGAATATAATAATCATTTTTGTCGGAAATTAATTCGGTCAATATCTACCAAATCATATTATTGAGTTAGGACTAAAGTGAATACACCATTCGATGCCTTTTTTATGCTGATTACGAATATAATAAGCATTTCTATCGGAAATGAATTTCAGCCCCCCCCTATATAGGCCAATTCAGGGTTAGGGTAGTTATAGCCAATATCGGGGGGGGGGGGCTTAAACTCATTTCCGAAATAAATGCTTATTATATTTATAATCAGAATAAGAAAAGGTATCAAATATTGTATTCAAATAAGTCATAAATCAATGACATTATTTGGTATATATTGACCATGAATTTTAGCCCCCATCCCTATAGGCCTATATACCAATTCAGGGCATGGGCGCCCATAAGCTGAATTCCAGGGGGGGGGGGGCAAACTTCGTCTAATTGCTACTTTTAATGGTATATAAAATAAATCTCAGAACAAAAATATAAAAATAAGGCAGCATCAATCAGCCAGGGGGGGGGGGGCAAGAGCCCCCCCATATGGGCGCCCATGATTCTGGGTATATATTTGCACATTAGGGGGATGGGGGAAAGTTTAAACTTACCTCTCATTTACATCAGAAATAAAATTTACCCCCATCCCCCTAATGTGCAAATATATACCCTGAATTGGTATATCTAGGGTAGGGGGGTAAAATTCATTTCCGACAAAAACGATTATTATATTTGGAAAGAGGATAAAAAAAAGGCATCGAGTGTTATGTTTACTTTATTCGTAAGTCAATAATATGAATAACGAAAAATTTACCCAACAAATTTGCCCCCCCCCCGTTCTTAAATTTTCATGAATCGACGTCACTGTTTACTTTCTAAATGTCATAATCACCTTTTGTTTAAATATTTCAGTAAATATCTACAATATCCAAAGATATTCAAAATCCAAATTTAACAGACATCCTTACTCAACCATGTCTTAAAATAAACTAAACAAATTTTACCGACAAATGAAACGAAACGTAAAGAGTTCGCTAATCACTACTCTGGGTGCGTAAGGAGTTCCTCGCTCTCCTTAATTGCTGTAATGTTGTTTAAAGGGATACCAATATCTCATTAACAAAAGAAAGGATTCTTAGATACAAAATTTGGAGGGAACAAGGCGACTAATATTTTCTAAAGGGGGCAGAGTTCTGTAAAGAGATTTTCCTAAAAAATAGTCATATCTTTTGTCCGAATTTTACACAGGGGCGAAATTCACTATGGGAGCAGGGGGACAACTCCCAGAACTCGGTTTGCCCCCCCCTCCGACCTCAGTTTGCCCCCTCCCCCTTCCTGGCTGAAATTTAGTTTCTTCCAAAATCTTGTCAAAATTAAGATAAGCCTGCATAATTCAAGCACCAACAGAAACAAGTCAGTTTTTTAGTACTTATTTACCTATATTTTATTGAAATGTACCTTTATAGTACTTTTAATGTACTAAATAGTACCTTTAATGTACCAAAATTGCTTATTTTTTAGTTTTTACTGTCATTTTCACTTGATTTCGGAAAGTTGGCTCCAACTTTGCCCCCCCCCCCCTCCAGGAATTTGACAAAGTTACGGCACTGAATTTACAGCATATCATTCTATTTCGATTCTAGCCACGGAAGACTGTACTCAGTAAGATGAATATTTTTTGATTTGAAAAAAGAAACAGAAATTTACTTAGTTCAGACACGGACTTCTACACTTAATAATAGATTAATGGATTAAATTCTTGGGGAAAGTGCAATTTAAAGGGGTCAAAATTGAAAACGAAAGGCTTGGAAATTGTGTGAAAATACATCAAAATACATAGAGAATCATTGAAAGCATCGAGATTTAACAGGAATAGGCATACTTAGGACATGGCAATGGTTTACGTAGAGGAAACTCCGGTTCCAGTCTCTGCACCAAAAAAAATTCTTTTGCGTGCTTGAGGCCCGCGTAGATAGAGTCTAGTGCACTCCTGAATTGGTTTCGAATTAGGTGAGGCAATAAATAGATACTTGGTGCTCAACTTTTCCGGATGCAATTCCTCTACCAGTGCAATCCTAAAATGTTCTTAGAAATTTATTCTGAAGATCCATGGGTTTCATTTGGAGGGACGGGAGGGGTTTCAAATTTTCAAAACTACAAAGAATGGTCCTAAATCATATGACTTATTCATCTTTTTTGGCTGAATTCAATCCAGCAAAGAGCTAATTTTAAGGGGTTCGGGGATGGACGGTTGCAAATGCTCATGCCGTTATTATTACAGAAGGCGTCTTTTAGAAATCAAATGCTAAAGTGAAAGGCACTTTGAAATCTAAATGGTCACCACTGGCGGATCCAGGGTGGGTCTGGGGCCCCACCAAGATTTTTTCTGGCGTCCTCATTACCTGTTTTTCTTCTGATTTTCCCTCTTGATTTAAAAAAAATTCGTCAATTTGATCAATTATTCGCACCCTTGTCAAATTCAACCCCCCCCCCCCCCAAGATGTTGCCTATTGGTACTCTTTTCACATTTTACCCCCGAGATTTGATTTAGATCCGCCCCTGATTGTCACACCTTCAACCAGCAAAGAAAATGTAAATAATAATTAGAACTGTCATTTGTAGTGTCTTTTCCTCCAAACACTGTTTTCTTTTAAAATAAGCCTATGGTCGTTACAATTAACCCACGGGGATGGAATTCTGTGCACCAGAAAGCAGAGTTCTTCAGCTGGATCAAAATTATCTCCGATGGGGCTCAGCTACGATAACAATAGCCAATAACTCTTAGAAACATAGTTCAAAGAAGGAGCTAGCCTCGGAATTACTTTCTAGCTCTATCTCAGCTTCAGAGGATAAAAATACCAGTAAAAGGCAATATATATGCATAGATCCTTCTTTTCCCTTGATATCAATTTAATATAAAAGAAACAACTTTGCTAAAACGCTATTATACCTTTTACCTTTTTAAAATCAAGGAACACAGTGCGCTTGCAAGTGGCCTTGAATCCCCCAACCATCTGATTTGATTGGATTCGAGGGAAATAATTAAATTTTTGTTAAATTGAGTCTGGTGTAGAGTCACTAATAACCAAGGGAGAATTCAGAGTAAAATTTCTTCAAAGGGGGACAGTCATTTATAGATTTAAATGCTACCTATGTACGCGCCGTACATGAATTGACTCAAACATTGAAGTGAATTGGATGGAGTTTCCAGTCATATACTTTTTGGCAGCATGGATTTCCTGGCAGTTGTTCTTATAAACTGAGAGGTTTTATGCAAGGGTTTTTGATGCTTTTTAAATAATTTTCTAACTCAGAATATGGGTATTATGGTGTTTTTGCCATATATGTACCAAATTTGGGTATTGCATGACAAAATGGTTGAGGACGGCCCTTTATTGTGGCTCGGTCCATTTTGTTAATTGAAAATGACACTAAAGCTCATACTTGTGTTTAAGTGATTCTATATCCAATAGTTTGGTATGATCAGCTTTGGAAAAGAAAACAAACACACAAATAAACAGATATCCGTAACCTCCCTCCCAAATGAAAAGTTCAATTTTTGTATCGTTTTAGAAAGATGATTAGAAAGACGTTTTAGAAAGAAGAGAGATGGCATTCACTTTTGGTATATTAGACAGTTTTATCTAATCGCAAGATAATGTCTGTCCGTTTCCAAAAATTTCACAGATCTTTTCTTTATGATGGAAGCTTTCAGTAGGGAGAGGGTCACTACTCTGAATCTTACATAATTTATTCAAGGATTATTGATCCGCGAATGGGGACATATTTCTGAGAAATTGATTGCATAATCGACTAGGACAAGAGGGGAAGTAGATTTCTGGGAAATTGATTACATAATCTGACGGTGAATTATTCATTCACGAAAAG
Source organism: Artemia sp. Qi Xiang Cuo (assembly GCF_049724085.1). NCBI lineage: Eukaryota > Metazoa > Arthropoda > Branchiopoda > Anostraca > Artemiidae > Artemia > Artemia sp. Qi Xiang Cuo. Next base: position 48,267,411 of record NC_142804.1, on the reverse strand, counting down.
GGGAATTAAGAAACATTATGGCTTCTTTGATCTTTAGGTCTGAGAGATATCACGTCTTTAGTGACAGAGATAAATTGATATTCTATTTATTTGGTTTAGGGGATTATTTCGGCGAAACCGTTTGAGACATTTTAGGGGATTAATTGGGCGAAACCGTTTGAGAAATTTCCGAAGATGATTTAGGCGAAACAGTTTGGGAAATTTTAGAAAATGATTTTAGAAGATGATATAGTAGATGAGTTGGGATGAAACTCTGTTGTCGTTATAATACACTAGTTCCATTTGAACTGTGTTGTAAGGTCCCCTAGCCCAAACCCAAAGGGTCCCCGGGCCCCTAAGGCCCCCGGGCCCCCAAAGGCTCCCCGGGCCCCCTGACCCCCAAATGCCCCCCAGGTTTCCAAAGGATCCCCCGGGCCCCCAAAGCCCCCCATGGGCCCCCAAAGGGCCCCCGGGCCTCCAAAAGGCTCCCAGACCCCCGAAGGACCTCCGAGCCCCAAAAAGCCCCTAAAGGGCCCCGGGCCCCAAAGAGCCCCACTACACTCCCCCTGTCTCCTTTGTTGTGGTTTACCTTGTTACTAGTTCATTCTCTTGATGTTTCAAATTTCATTTTAGATCTTTTTCGTTCAAATGCAAGAGTTGGATTATTTCAGTAGTGTTTTCACGTGGCTTACCATGTCACTGTTACATTCTCTTGATGTTTCAAAGTTCATTTCGGATTTTTTCGTTGAAATGTAAAAGTTGGAATATTTCAGTAGTGTTTTCTCATGGTTTACCTTGTCACAGTTATATTATCTTGATGTTTCAAAGTTCATTTTGGATTTATTTCGTTGAAATGTAACAGTTGGAATATTTCAGTAGTGTTTTGTCGTGGTTTACCATGCCACTGTTACATTCTCTTGATGTTTCAAAGTTCATTTTGGATTTATTTCGTTGAAATGTAGAAGTTGGAAAATTTCAGTAGTGTTTCTTGTGGTTTACCTTGTCACTGCTACATTTTCTTGATGTCTGAAAGTTCATTTTGGATTTCTTTCGTCGAAATGTATGAGTTAGAACATTTCAGTAGTGTTTTGTCGCGGTTAACCTTGTCACTCTTAAATTCTCTTGATGTTTCAAAGTTCATTTTGGATTATTTTCGTCGACATGTAAGAGTTGGATTATTTCAGTTGTGTTTTGTCGTGGTTTACCATGTCACTGTTGCATTTTCTTGATTTTTCAGAGTTCATTTTAGATTTCTTTCGTTGAAATATAAGAGTTGGAATATTTCAGTAGTGTTTTGTCGTGATTTACCATGTCACTGTTACATTTTCTTGATGTCTGAAAGTTCATTTTGGATCTTTTTTGTTGAAATGCAAGAGTTGGAATATTTCAGTAGTGTTTTGTCGTGGTTTACCTTGTCACTGTTACATTCTCTTGATGTTTCAAAGTTCATTTTTGATTTGTTTTTGTTTCATTGAAATGAAAGAGTTAGATTATTTCAGTAGTGTTTTGTCGTGGTTTACCTTGTCACTGTTACATTCTCTTGATGTTTCAAAGTTCATTTAAGATTTTTTTCGTTGAAATGTAAGAGTTGGAATATTTCAATAGTTTTTTGTCGTGGTTTACCTTGTCACTATTACATTCTCCTGATTTTTCAAAGTTCATTTTGGATTTCTTTCATTGAAATGTAAGAGTTGGAACATTTCAGTAGTATTTGTTGTGGTTTACCTAGTCACTGTTACATTTTCTTGCTGTTTCGGAGTTCATTTTAGATTTTTTTGTTGAAATGTAAGAGTTGGAATATTTCAGAAGTGTTTTGTACTGGTTTACTTTGTCACTATTACATTCTCTTGATGTTTCAAAGTTCATTTGTGATTTTTTTTTTGTTGAAATGAAAGAGTTGGAATATTTCAGTAGTGTTTATTGTGGTTTACCTTGTAACTGTTACATTCTCTTGATGCTTCAAAGTTCATTTTTGATATTTTTCGTTGAAATGTATGAGTTAGATGATTTCAGTAGTGTTTTGTCGTGGCTTACTTCGTCACTTTTACATTCTCTTGATGTTTCAAAAATTAATTTTAGATTTTTTTTTTGTTGAAATGTAAGAGTTAGATTATTTCAGTAGTGTTTTTCGTGGTTTAACTTGTCACTGTTACATTCTCTTGATGTTTCAAAGTTCATTTTTGATTTCTTTCGTTGAAATGTAAGAGTTGGAATATTTCAGTAGTGTTTATTGTGGCTTACCTAGTCACTGTTACATTCTCATGATGTTTCAAAGTTCACTTTAGATTTTTCATTCCTTGAAATGTAAGAGTTGGAATATTTCAGTAGTGTTTTTTGTGGTTTACTTTGTCACTCTTACATTCTCTTGATTTTTCGAAGTTCATTTTGGATCCTATTCGTTGAAATGCAAGAGTTGGAATATTTCAGTAGTGTTTTGTTGTGGTTTACATTGTCACTGTTACATTCTGAAGATGTTTCAAAGTTCATTTTGGATTTTTTTTTTCATTTAAGTGTAAGAGTTGGAATATTTCAATAGTGTTTTGTTGTGATTTACCTTGTTAGTGTTGCATTCTGAAGATATTTCAAAGTTCATTTTGGATTTTTTTTTCATTGAAATGTAGGAGTTAGAATATTTCAGTAGTGTTTTGTTGGGGTTTACCTTGTCAATGTTACATTCTCTTGATGTTTCAAAGTTCATTTTGAATTTTTTTTTCGTTTAAATGCAAGAGTTGGATTATTTCAGTAGTGTTTTCTCATGGTTTACCTTGTCACTGCTACATTCTCTTGATGTTTCAAAGTTCATTTTGGATCGTATTCGTTGAAATGAAAGAGTTGGAATATTTCAGTAGTGTTTTGTTGTGGTTTACATTGTCACTGTTACATTCTGAAGATGTTTCAAAGTTCATTTTGGATTTTTTTTTCATTTAAGTGTAAGAGTTGGAATATTTCAATAGTGTTTTGTTGTGATTTACCTTGTCAGTGTTGCATTCTGAAGATATTTCAAAGTTCATTTTGGATTTTTTTTTTCATTGAAATGTAGGAGTTGGAATATTTCAGTAGTGTTTTGTTGGGGTTTACCATATCAATGTTACATTCTCTTGATGTTTCAAATTTCATTTTGAATATTTTTTTTTCGTTGAAATGAAAGAGTTGGATTATTTCAGTAGTTTTTTCTCATGGTTTACCTTGTCACTGCTACATTCTTTTGATGTTTCAAAGTTCATTTTGGAATTCTTTCGTTGAAATGTACGAGTTGAAATATTTAAGTAGTGTTTATTGTGGTTTACCTAGTCACTGTTACATTATCATGATGTTTCAAAGTTCATTTTAGATTTTTCATTCCTTGAAATGTAAGTGTTGGAATATTTCAGTAGCGTTTTTTGTGGTTTACCTAGTTACTCTTAAATTCTCTTGATTTTTCAAAGTTCATTTTGGATCCTATTCGTTGAAATGTAAGAGTTGGAATATTTCAGTAGTTTTTTGTTGTGGTTTACATTATCACTGTTACATTCTGAAGATGTTTCAAAGTTCATTTTGGATTTTTTTTTTCATTGAAGTGTAAGACTTGGAATATTTCAGTAGTGATTTGTTGTGGTTTACCTTGTCACTGTTACATTCTGAAGATGTCTCAAAGTTCATTTTGTATTTTTAGATTCACTTAGCGTGGCGCCACGCTAAGTTAACCTAAATGAGCCTAACGTGAATGCAGTTACTTGAAAAAAAAGGGTGGTATTGTAGGTTGCCTGCAGGTGCCCGGGTGACGGAAAAATCAGTTGTGCTGCCATCTATACCATAATTGAATCAAGAGAATGTAACAGTGACAAGGTAAACCATGACAAATCACTACTGAAATTTTCCAACTCTTGCATTTCAACGTAATAAATCCAAAATTAACTTTGAAAAATCAAGAGAATGTAAAATTGACAAGGTAAACCACGACATCCACTGCTGAAATATTCCAACTCTTACCTTTCAATAAAAAAATCCGAAATAAACTTTGAAACATCAAGAGAATTTAACAGAGACAAGGTAAACCACGACAAAACACTATTGAAATATTCCAACTCCTACATTTCAACAAAAAAAATTCGAAATGAACTTTGAAACATCAAGAGAATGTAACAGTGACAAGGTAAACGGTGACAAAACACTACTGAAATATTCCAACTCTTACATTTCAACGAAAAAAATCCAAAATGAAATTTGAAACATCAAGAGAACGTAACAGTGACAAGGTAAATCATGACAAAACACTACTGAAATATTCCAACTCTTACATTTCAAGAAAAAATGTAAAATGAACTTTGAAACATCAAGAGAATGTAACAGTCACTAAGTAAACCACAACCAAACACTACTGAAATATTCCAACTCTTACATTTCAACGAAAGAAATCCAAAATGAACTTTGAAAAATCATGAGAATGTGATAGTGACAAGGTATACCACTACAAATCACTATTGAAATATTCCAATTCTTACATTTCAATAAAAATCTAAAATGAACTTTGAAACATCAAAATAGTGTAACAGTGACAAAGTAAACCACGACAAAACACTACTGAAATATTCCAACTCTTGCATTTCAACAAAAAAATCCAAAATGAACTTTGAAACATCAAGAGAATGTAACAGTAACAAGGTAAACCACGACAAAATACTACTGAAATAATCTAACTCTTGCATTTCAAAAAAAAAATTTAGAAATGAACTTTGAAACATCAATAGAATTTAACAGTAACAAGGTAAACCAGTGAAAAAAACTACTGAAATAATCCTGCTCTTACATTTCAACGAAAAAAAAAATCAAAAATGAACTTTGAAACATCAAGAGAATGTAACAGTGAAATGGTAAACCATGACAAAACAATACTGAAATATTCCAACTCTTACATTTCAACGAAAAAGTTCAAAATGAACTTTGAAACATCAAGAAAATGTAACAGTGACATGGTAAACCATGACAAAACACTATTGAAATAATCCAACTCTTGCATTTCAACGAAGAAAAATCCAAAATGAACTTTGAAATGTCAAGAGAATGTAACAGTGTCAAGGTAAACCACGACGAAACACTATTGAAATATTCCAAATCTTGCATTTCAAGGAAAAAATCTAAAATGAACTTTGAAACATCAAGAGAATGTAACAGTGACATGGTAAACCACGACGAAACACTACTGAAATAATCCAACTCATGCATTTAAATGAAAAAAGATCCAAAATGAACTTTACAACATTAGGAGAATGTTACAGTGACAAGGTAACTCACGACAAAACACTACTGAAATATTCCAACTCTTACATTTCAACGAAAAAAAAATCAAAATGAACTTTGAAACATCAAGAGAATGTAACATTGACAAGATAAACCACAACAAAACACTACTGAAATAGTCCAACTCTTACATTTCAACGAAAAAAAAATCAAAATGAACTTTGAAACATCAAGAGAATGTAAGAGTGACAAGATAAACCACTACAAATCACTACTGAAATATTCCAACTCTTACATTTCAATGAAAAAAAAAATCCAAAATGAACTTTGAAACATCTTCAGAATGTAGCAGTGACAAGGTAATCCACAACAAAACACCAATAAAATATTCCAACTCTTACACTTCAATGAAAAAAAAACCAAAATGAACTTTGAAACATCTTCAGAATGTAACAGTGACAATGTAAACCACAACAAAACACTACTGAAATATTCAAACTCATACATTTCAACGAATAGGATCCAAAATGAACTTTGAAAAATCAAGAGAATGTAACAGTGACAAAGTAAACCACAACAAACACTACTGAAATATTCCAATTCTTACATTTCAAGGAATGAAAAATCTAAAATGAGCTTTGAAACATCAAGAGAATGTAACAGTAACATGGTAAAACATGAAAAAACACTGCTGAAATATTCCAACTCTTGCATTTCAATGAAGAAAATTCAAAATGAACTTTGAAACATCATGAGAATTTACAGTGATGGTAAACCACGAAAAAACACTACTAAAATAATCCAACTCTTACATTTCAACGAAAAAGATCCAAAATGAGCTTTGAAACATCAAAAGAATGTAACAGTAACATGGTAAATCATGAAAAAACACTGCTGAAATATTCCAACTCTTGCATTTAAATGATGAAAATTCAAAATGAACTTTGAAACATCATGAGAATTTAACAGTGATGGTAAACCACGAAAAAACACTACTAAAATAATCCAACTCTTGCATTTCAACAAAACAAAAATTCAAAAATGAACTTTGAAAACATCATGAGAATGTAACAGTGACTAGGTAAACCACAATAAACACTACTGAAATATTCCAACTCTTACATTTCAACAAAAGAAATCCAAAATGAACTTTGAAACATCAAAAAAATGTAGCAGTGACAAGGTAAACCATGACAAAGCACTACTGAAATAATCCAACTCTTGTATTTCAACGAAAAAGATCCAAAATGAACTTTTAAACATCAATAGAATGTAAAAGTGATATGGTAAACCATGACAAAACACTACTGAAATATTCCAACTCTTGTATTTAAAGGAAAAAGATTCAAAATGAACTTTGAAATATCATGAGAATGTAACAGTGACAATGTAAACCACGAGAAAACACTACTGAAATCATCCAACTCTTGCATTTCAACGAAAAATATCTAAAATGAACTTTGAAACGTCAAGAGAATGTACCAGTGACAAGGTAAACCACAACAAAACACTACTGAAATATTCCAATTCCTATATTTCAACAAAAAAATCCAAACTGAACTATGAAAGATCAATCGAATTTAACAGTGACATGGTAAACCACGACGAAACACTACTGAAATAATCCAACTCATGCATTTAAATGAAAAAAGATCCAAAATGAACTTTGCAACATTAAGAGAATGTTACAGTGACAAGGTAACTCACGGCAAAACACTACTGAAATATTCCAACTCTTACATTTCAACGAAAAAAATAAAAATCAAAATGAACTTTGAAACATCAAGAAAATGTAACATTGACAAGATAAACCACAACAAATCACTGCTGAAATATTCCAACTCTTACATTTCAATGAAAAAAAAAATCCAAAATGAACTTTGAAACATCTTCAGAATGTAGCAGTGACAAGGTAATCCACAACAAAACACCAATAAAATATTCCAACTCTTACACTTCAATGAAAAAAAAATCCAAAATGAACTTTGAAACATCTTCAGAATGTAACAGTGACAATGTAAACCACAACGAAACACTACTAAAATATTCCAACTCTTACATTTCAACGAATAGGATCCAAAATGAACTTTGAAAAATCAAGAGAATGTAACAGTGACAAAGTAAACCACAACAAACACTACTGAAATATTCCAATTCTTACATTTCAAGGAATGAAAAATCTAAAATGAACTTTGAAACATCATGAGAATGTAACAGTGACTAGGTAAACCACAATAAACACTACTGAAATAATCCAACTCTTACATTTCAACGAAAAAGATCCAAAATGAGCTTTGAAACATCAAGAGAATGTAACAGTGACATGGTAAACCATGACAAAACACTGCTGAAATATTCCAACTCTTGCATTTCAATGATAAAGATTCAAAATGAACTTTGAAACACCATGAGAATTTAACAGTGACTTGGTAAACCACGAAAAAACACTACGAAATAATCCAACTCTTGCATTCCAACGAAACAAAAAATCAAAAATGAAATTTGAAACATCATGAGAATGTAACAGTGACTAGGTAAACCACAGTAAACACTACTGAATTATTCCAACTCTTACATTTCAACGAAAGAAATTCAAAATCAACTTTGAAACATCAAAAGAATGTAGCAGTGACAAGGTAAACCATGAGAAAACACTACTGAAATAATCCAACTCTTGCATTTCAACGAAAAAGATCCAAAATGAACTTTTAAACATCAAGAGAATGTAAAAGTGATACGGTAAATCATGACAGAACACTACTGAAATATTCAAACTCTTGTATTTCAATGGAAAGGATTCACAATGAACTTTGAAATATCAGGAGAATGTAACAGTGACATTGGTAAACCACGTGAAAACACAACTGAAATCATCCAACTCTTGCATTTCAACGAAAAATATCTAAAATGAACTTTGAAACATCAAGAGAATGTCAACATCAAGAGCCTGATGCAAGGAAGAAAAAATTAACTGTTGTATATAAAATCATTTGCTTCAAGTTTTCAATGTTTCTGTGAGGCAGGTGACTAGAATGAAATTTCATAAGTTTTGAAGGATAAATTTTGAAAATCGATTTTGTGCTCTAGAAGAAATGAACATTCAACCTGGGCCCCAAGGGGGTCATGGTGCAGGTGGAAGTGGTACAGGTCAAGGACAATCATTTTTGCAAATGACCCCACAGTTTTATGGAGCTAATAATAATGCAAGTCAGAACCAAATGATAGTTCCATGGTCCCATGACGGCCAGTAAGCTGGCAACCAGGTTCATATAACCCAAATGCATTTTATGGTCAACAACAAATTGTCCAGCAGGTGCAAAGAGCACCAGTTCAGTTAGTGGGAAGTGGTTTTTATCCACCAAATTATAATGTGCCAGGGACACAGACCATTCCTTTAGCTAATAGGTACTCTGTCTTAAGTGAGGAAGGAAGTTACCCACCATTACCATCTGAGAGTGATGAAGATATGAGACCTGTCAAACCTTGTGTATTATAAAGGTTGATTCAAGAAGACTTGCAAATGCCAAAACTGGGACTGAACCCCAGCCTAGGACGTACAAGGAGAGACATTTCTCCAAATAGTGAAATTGCCCCACAACTAGCTAAGAGGCAAAATGCACACCAAAACCAATCAATACCATCTCAGAAAGTGTCCATTAAAAATCAATCCATTGATATACCACAGACCGAATTATTATCTTCAATGATTGGTGTTACAGTAAGTGATGAATATAAACAACTGCCTGATGACTACAAAATAGTGAAATCTCTGAAAGAAGTACTGAAATCTAGAAAATTTGAATTTGAAGTAAACAGAGTAAGAGACAAAATGACAGTATACCTCATGGATGAAGAATCATCAAAAATTGTCCAACAAATGAACATTGTTGCTGGAGTGAATGTTACTGGAAGTGTTAAGCAGAGATTAAGCCGAGGGATCATAAAAGGAGTCCAACTAAGCATGACAGATGAAGAGATTTTAGAGTGTATGGAGTCACCAATTAAAGTAAAAGAAGTTCACCGGCAAAAATGGTGCAACAAAGAAACAAAAAAGCTAGCTGACAGTTAGGCAATAATTGTGGTATTTGAAGGTAATTGTCCTCCCCCAAGTGTGTGGTTTTGTGGAAGAAAAAGAGAAGTCCAGGTGTAAAACAGGAGATTATTACAGTGTCATAAGTGTCAAAAATATGGCCATAAACAGGATGTTTGTAGAGCTCAAGCTCATACATGCCTAAGATGCTCAGGAAATCATTCATCTGATATGTGCCATCTCAAAAACACTGATAGAACCTCAAGGCCCAAATCATGTGTATGTGCCAATTGCAAAGGCAATCATTCTTCTACATCATTTGCTTGCCCTGTTAGAATCCAGAATAGAGAAATCCTACAAGCGGCAGAGAAATATCACATGGGTTTTAAGAGAGCCCAAGTAAACTATAGCAGCTATGCAGATGTGGCAAACAAAAAACTTACTGTGAGTACCTCTTATTTCAATCAACTTCATAATGAAATTACAATAAATATGAAGCAAGAAATTGAACAGAAGGCAGCAAAATCCCTAATAATTGGATTACTTCTAAGACCAGAAATGCTTAAATTGAGTGAACTATCATTAATAGAACGTATAAGCAAATTATGTACCCTTGTGCATGAATTGCAGCTTGGGCAGCTAAACAAAGATGAAATTAGAAGTGTTTGTTTAATTAATGAGACAGCAGCACAACAATATAGACCTTAAAATATTATCATGGAACTCACAATCAGTGAGGAATGAGAAGAAAGATCTTGTTGATGAATTTTACCATAAAAATTGTATTGATGTCATACGTCTCCAAGAAACCTGGCCAAAACCCTATATAAATATGAGTTTCCAGGGATACAATATTTTGAGGAAAGGCAGAATTGAAACAGGAAGAGGCGGGTTGTTGATAGGTATTAGAAAAAAATACCACTACACCGAAGTGCATATTGAATTAGGTGACAATTATGAAGAGTATGTTGAAATAGTTGGATTCAAGCTCCATTTGGGAAATGGTAAAATCCTCAATGTTATAAATGTTTACAACTCGAATGGGAAAACTAAAGACATTGGTGGTATTATAAATGAACTACTTGATAAAATACCAAATGCAGAACAGGTGGTTTTAATAGGGGTTTTTTAATGCCCATAATAAAGTCTGGTGTAATTGTGATTTTATTAATGCTTCAGGTTAGAGCCTTGAAGATATGTTACTGGAAAATAATATATGCTCAATTACACCAAAAGAGCTTCCAACCCAAAAAAATCCTATCAAAGTAATTTCCGCCACTACAGACTTGACTTTCACTAGCCCAGATCTAGTGGCATCAGCAACTGTGTCAACCTTAGTAAATACATCTTTATTTAGTGACCATGCCCCAATTTTATTAAATGTTTGTGATGGTTGGTTTGAGATTTCTGATAAATTTGAGACAAACAAGATTTCTAAGTTTCAAATCAAGAAGGCAGATTGGCGAAAGTTTAAAGAACTTCTTGAACAAAAAAACGTTTTGACTGAAACAGAAAGGGAGCAAAATGTTAATGGCAAAGTGAAGGTTTTCCAGGACAGCATAATTGAAGCAGCAACAAAAGCTGTTCCACTGAAGGCTAAATATAAGGGACAAAGGAATTCATGTTTATGGTGGAACAAAGATTGGGATGCAGCTAAAAAGAAATATATAAGAAGAAAAAATGAGTATGAACAAGCAACAACAATATAAAACCATATTGAGGTGAAAAGAGCTTATGCAGTATTTAAGAGAACGATTTCACAAGCCAAGAAAAAGAGCTGGGAAGAATTTATTAATAATTTGGATTTCCAGAAACCAGTTAGTAAGGTCTATGCTTTCATCAAACAAATGCAAAGCAATCGCCCACCCGGAAACTCCAACCCCCCTGGAATGTCCAAGAATCAGTTACTAGTGACAGAACAAGAGAAGGAAAATGCAAGTGATAATTATCTAAAAAATACCATAGGAAATACTGATAAAAATGCTACAGAAGTGGCCAGAATGACAGCTAAAGTTAAAAGAATGGCAAATCAGGATTTGCAGAGCCCTTATAATCAGCCATTTACTAATGTTGAAATTGACAGTGTAATATGAAATCTCCCTATTAACTCACCAGGGGAAGATATGATTTATTTACAGTTTGTTCAAGCTTTGCCAAAGCAGTTGATTATGGTGTTGTTTGCCATCATCAATTTGGCTTGGACTGATGGATATTTGCTAATTGCATGGAAAAGGGGCCAAGCAATTATGATACCAAAACCAGGAAAGGACAATTCAAAACAGGAAGACCAGCAGTTCATAACTTTGCTCCCAGTTTTAGGGAAAGTATATGAACGACTTGTTAAGAAAAGACTTAACTATGAAGTAGAAAAAAGGGGCAGTCTTAAAGATATACAATATGGTTTCAGGAAAAACAAAAGTACCATAGAAAATTTGCTTTGCTTTAAACAGGATGCTTTATATGCTCTCCAGAATGGACTTGTAATGATTGCAGTTTTCCTTGATGTCAAGGACGCATTTGATAACAGTGTACACAAACATATATTGTCAGGAATAATTAAGGCTGGAATTAGAGGTTGAATGTTGCTGCTAAGTAAAAATTATCTTGAAGACTGATTAGTGACAGTGAGAGTAGGAAATACAATGTCAACAGCCCTAGTAAGAGGAAGACGTGGAGTTCCTCAAGGGTCAGCCTTAGGACCTGATTTTTACAATATGGGAGAGTATAATATCCCTATTGGAGAAGGGGATTCAAACGCGGGAATTTTTGCTGATGATAACACTTTGTGGGTTATGGCAAGGACATTGGAAGAGGGAATCAAAGCTATTTCAGAAGTATTAGTGCAAGTTGAAAACTGGGCGACTGATATTGATCTCAAATTTTCAACACATAAAACAAAAGCCATGTTAATAACTCGGAAGAAAATGAAAGTTACCCCAATAATTAGATTTTATGGCCAGCAGATTGAGTTTGTGAGTGAAGCAAAGTTCTTGGGTGTGAATATAGAGCCAAATTTGAATTGGAAACCATATATTGAAATGACCAAGGCTGCTTGCATTAAAAGGCTGAATCTTATGAAGATGCTTACAACTGTTACATGGGGGCAAAAACCAAGTTTTATGATGGAGTTTTATATAAAATATATTAGGTCTAAAATAGAACATGCTTCCGTGATTTATTCCTCAGGCAGTGACACAACCCTAGCAAAGTTTAATTCTGTACAGAATGCAGCTATACGCATTGCCTTTGCAGCTAGAAAGACTACCCCTATTGTGTTTTTAATGTCAGATTCAGGACTTGAAAGCCTGGAAATCAGGAGAAAGGTAAATGTCCTGAAATATATAAAAAAATTGTGGACAACAGATAATACAAACCCAGTTAGATCAAGAATAGTTAAACCAGGAAAAATTGTTACATCAAATAAGTTTAAAAAGAGAAACCAGGAAAATATCTTTGAAATGTCTTGTCATATCAGTGAACAGTTTGGAGTGACACTAAAAATGACAGATATGTTAAAAGTTCCAGAAATTGCTTTACCTGCTCCTTGGGAGACAATTAAGCTACATTGCAATCTTGAGTTTGAAACGAATGGATACCATGATTCCAGGATAAACTTTAAATTAATGATGGCAGAGAAATACAGGGGATTCCTTGATATTTATACAGACGGATCTAAGAAAAGTAAACCAATTTCTGCAGTAGGGGCTGCCTTCGTCATTCCATTGATACAAGTATCAAAGTCATTTAAACTGCATTCAGAGGCAACAATCTTCCAGGCTGAAGTAATAGCCATAAAGGAAGCATTTGTATTTGCTAAAGAAAACGTTAGCAACCAAAGAAACATTGTATTATTGTCAGATTCAAAAAATGTAATGGAGGCACTCGTGAATTTTGATCATGATGGGGAATATTCAAAAGTAGTCGTATTGTGCTACACGGAAATAGTATCAGATATGTCAACAGCAAACATATATCTTCAGTGGATCCCAGCCCATGTTCAGATTTTGGGGAATGAGAGTGCCGACACAGCTGCTAAAATGGCATGCAAAACAATAAATGTATTTACTAGTGGTTCAACTCCTAGATCTGCAATACAATTAGATCAATTGATACAATCAGTAAGAACAGATGATTTTGAGGATAGCAGAAATCAATCCGGAAATTGGGTTGTTACCCGAAAAGTAGCAAGAAATTTTGAGAGACATGTGTACCAAGGATTAAGTAGGAAAGAGGGAAGATTAGCATTTCGTCTTAGATCAGGCCATGCAGATACAAAATTATACAGGGCGAAGTTTTAAGGAGAGTCAAGTAACTGTGAGTTTTGTGACAAAGAAGAAAGTATGGTACATCTTCTTATAGATTGTGATAAGTACACTCTCCAAAGACAGCATATCAAGGCGTTTTTTCATGAAAGAAGAAAACAGTTGAGTGTAAATTTGATTTTGGGGGGATTAGCAAATGATAGTGACAATATACAGATTCTAAAGCTGGTTGTACAGTTTATAACTGCCATTGGGAGAGATAGGACAATGTGATGGGAAGAATAATTATGATTAATTAATGTGACAGAGCAGATTATTGATGATTGACTAACTAAAGTGGGATCCAGATTTATTGAAAGAAGACCCAAGTGACCGAGCAGTCAAGAGGGGTCTTTAATTCGTTCATCATCATCATCATCGACAAGAGAATGTACCAGTGACAAGGTAAACTAAGACAAAATATTACTGAAATATCCCAATTCCTATATTTCAACAAAAAAAAATCCAAAATGAGCTTTGAGACATCAAGCGAATGTAGAAGTGACATGGTAAACCACATTGAAAAATTACTGAAACAATTCAACACTTGCATTTCAAGGAAAAAATCTAAAATGAACTTTGAAAAATCAAGAGAATGTAACAGTGACATGGTAAACCACGACAAAACACTACTAAAATATTCCAACTCTTGCATTTCAATGAAAGAAATCCAAAATGAACTTTGAAAAATCAAGTGAATGTAACTGTGACATAATAAACCACGACAAAACACTACTGAAATATTCCACCTCTTACATTTCAACGAAAAAATCCAAAATGAACTTTGAAACATTAAGAGAATGTAAGAGTGACAAGGTAAACCACTATAAAAGACTACTGTAATAATCTAACTCTTACATTTCAACAAAATAAAAAATCTAAAATTAACTTTTGAAACATCAAGAGAATGTAACAGTGACAAGGTAAACCACGACAAAACACTACTGAAATAATCTAACTCTTGCATTTCAACGAAAGAAATCCAAAATGAACTTTGAAAAATCAAGAGAATGTAACTGTGACATGATAAACCACGACAAAACATAACTGAAATAATACAACTCTTGCATTTCAACGAAAAAAATATAAAATAAACCTTTAGACATCAAGAGAATGTAAGAGTGAAAAGCTAAGCCACTATCAAACACTACTGAAATAATTTAAATCATACATTTCAACCAACAAATCTAAAATGAACTTTGAAACATCAAGAGAATGTAACAGTAACAAGGTAAACCACAATAAACACTACTGAAATATTCCAAATCTTGCATTTCAACGAAAAAAAAATCCAAAATGAACTTTGAAACATCAAGAGAATGTAACAGTGACAAGGTAAACCACTACAAAACACTACTGAAATATTCCGACTCTTACATTTCAACAAAAACATCTAAAATGAACTTTGAAACAGCAAGAGAATGTAACAGTGACTAGGTAAACCACCACAAACACTACTGAAATATTCCAACTCTTACATTTCAATGAAAGAAATCCAAAATGAACTTTGAAAAATCAAGAGAATGTAATATTGACAAGGTAAACCACGACAAAACACTATTGAAATATTACAACTCTTACATTTCAACGAAAAAAAAAAATCTAAAATGGACTTTGAAACATCAAGAGAATGCAACATTGAAAAGGTAAACCGCGACAAAACACTACTTAAATAATCTAACTCTTGCATTTCAACGAAAAAAAATAATCAAAAATGAACTTTGAAACATCAAGAGAATGTAACAGTGACAAGGTAAACCACGACAAAACACTGCTGAAACAATCTAACTCTTGCACTTCAACGAAAGAAATCCAAAATGAACTATGAAAAATCAAGAGAATGTAACTGTGACATGATAAACCATGACAAAACACTACTGAAATAATCCACCTCTTACATTTCAAGGAAAAAAATCCAAAATGAACTTTGAAACATTAAGTGAATGTAAGAGTGACAAGGTAAACCACTGTAAAACACTACTGAAATAATTTAACTCTTACATTTCAACAAAAAAATCTAAAAAGAACTTTTCAAACATCAAGAGAATGTAACTGTGATAAGGTAAACCACAATAAACACTACTCAAACATTCCGAATATTGCATTTCAACAAAAAAAAACAAAATGGACTTCGAAACAGGAAGAGAATATAACAGTGACTAGATAAACCACTACAAAACACTACTGAAACATTCCAACTCTTGCATTTAAACAAAAAAATCTAAAATGAACTTTGAAACAGCAAGAGAATGTAACAGTGACAAGGTAAACCACAACAAACACTACTGAAATATTCCAACTCTTACATTTCAATGAAAGAAATCCAAAATGAACTTTGAAAAATCAAGAGAATGTAATATTGACAAGGTAAACCACGACAAAACACTATTGAAATATTACAACTCTTACATTTCAACGAAAAAAAAATCATAAATGAACTTTTAGACATTAAGAGAATGTAACAGTGACATGGTAAACAACTACGAAACACTACTGAAATAATCTAACTCATGGATTTCAAGAAAAAAAAAATCAAAATTAACTATCAGTAATCATGAGAATGTAATAGTGACAAGGTAAACCACTACAAAACACCACTACAAAACCACTACAAGACAAAATACTACTGAAATATTCCAACTCTTGCATTTCAACAAAAAAGATCCAAAATGAACTTTGAGACATCAAAAGAATGTAACAGTGAGATGGTAAATCACGACAAAACACTACTGAAATATTCCAAATCTTGCATTTCAACGAAAGAAATCTAAAATGAACTCTGAAAAATCAAAAAAATATAACAGTGACATGGTAAACCAGGACAAAACACTACTGAAATAATCCAACTCTTACATTTCAATGAAAAAATCCAAAATGAAACCTTGAAACATCAAGAGAATGTAAGAGTGACAAGGTAAACCACAACAAAACACTACTGAAATATTCTAAATCTTACATTTCAAAAAAAAAATCTAAAATGAACTTCGAAACATAAAGGGAATGTAACAGTAGCAATGTAAACCACAATAAACACTAATTAAATATTCCAACTCTTGCATTTCAACGAAAAAAAAATCCAAAATGAATTCGGAAAAATAAAGAAAATGTTACAGCGATATGGTAAACCATGACAAACACTGCTGAAATATTCCAACTTTTATATTTCAACGAAAGAAATCCAAAATGAACTTTGAAACATAAAGAGAATGTAACAGTGACATGGTAAACCACGACAAAACACTACTGAAATAATCCAACTCTTGTATTTCAACGAAGAAATTCAAAATGAACTTTGAAACATCAAGAGAATGTAACAGTGACAAGGTAAACCATGAGAAGACACTACTGAAATAATTCAACTCTTGCATTTCAACGTAAAAAACCAAAAATGAACTTTGAAAAATCAAGAGAATGTAACAGTGACTAGATAAACCATAACAAACACTACTGAAATAATCTAACTCTTACATTTCAAGGAAAAAAAAATCTAAAATAAACTTTGAAACATCAAGAGAATGTAACAGTCACTAAATAAACCACAACAAACACTACTGAAATATTCTAACTCTTACATTTAAACGAATGAAAAATCTAAAATGAACTTTGAAACATCTGGAGAATGTATCAGTGACAAGGTAAACCATGAACAAACACTACTGAAATAATCCAACTCTTGCATTTCAACGAAAAGGATCCAAATTAACTTTGAAACATCAAGAGAATGTAACAGTGACAAGGTAAACCACAACAAAACGCTACTGAAATATTCCAACTCTTGCATTTTAACGGAAAAAATCTAAAAGGAACTGTGAAACATCAAGAGAATGTAGCAATGACATGGTAAACCACGACGAAACACTAGTGAAATAATCTAACTCTTGCATTTCAGCGAAAAAAAATCAAAAATGAACTTTGAAAAATCAAGAGAATGTAACACTGAATAGGTAAGCCACAACAAACACTACTGAAATATTCCAACTCTTACATTTCAACGAAAGAAATCCAAAATGAACTTTGAAACATGAAGAGAATGTATCAGTGACAAGGTAAACCATGAGAAAACACTACTGAAATATTCCAACTCTTTCATTTCAACGAAAAGGATCCAAAATGAACATTGAAACATCAAGAAAATATAATAGTGACAAGGTAAACCACGAGAAAACGCTACTGAAATATTCCAACTCTTGCATTTCAACGAAAAAGAATCTAAAATGAACTTTGAAACATCAAGAGAATGTACTAGTGACAAGGTAAACCACACCAAAGGAGACAGGGAGGAGGGTAGTGGGGCTCTTTGGGCCGCGGGGCCCTTTGGAGGCTCTTTGGGGGCTCGGGGGGCCTTTCGGGGTCCGAGGGGCTTTTGGGGGTAGGGGGCCCTTTGGAGGCCCGGGGACCTTTGGGGCCCGGGGGCTTTGGGGGTCTGGGGGAGGCTCTTTTGGGGTTGGGGTAGGGGACCTCACAACACTGTTCAAATGGAACTTGTGTATTATAAGGACCACAGAGTTTCACCCCAAATCATCTTCTAAATCATCTTCTAAAATCTTCTACTAAAATGTCTCAAACTGTTTCGCCTAAATCGTCTTCTAAAATGTCTCAAACGGTTTCGCCCAAATAATCCCCTAAAATTTCTCAAACGGTTTCGCCCAAATAATCCCCTAAACGTAATTTCTGCGTGTTCCTTTGTTTTGGCATCCCTGTGCTTTCACATTTGAAAATTCCCATGAAACCATTTCCCGCGTTAATCTCTTCATCTCATAGGTGTTCCTAGCTACACTATTAAGGTTTCGATAGAATATTAATTTATCTCCCAGACCTAAAGATCAGAGAAGCTAAATTTAAAAATAGAATATATATTTATCTCTGTCACTAAAGACCTGATATCTCTCAGACCTAAAGATCAAAGAAGCCATAATGTTTCTTAATTCCCCTTTTCGTGAATCAATAATTCACCGTCAGATTATGTAATCAATTTGCCAGAAATCTACTTCCCCTCTTGTCCTAGTCGATTATGCAATCAATTTCTGTGAAATCTGTCCCCTTTCGCCGATCAATAATCCTTGAATAAATTATGTAAGCGTTGGAGTAGTGACCCTCTCCCTACTGCTTTTGATATGTAACTTTAAAATTTGTAGATTGTGCGTATGAATATGTGAGTTAATTAAATATTCTACTACAGCTTATCTATTACAATAAATTGGACCCCACTAATGGCTCAGGCCAGCAAGAAGCTGAAGTCTCACTAGATGGTCTTACTGCACCTTGTGCATCCCAGATTCGAACGATCTGACTCAGAGGTGGTGCTCTGATAAGTCCAATACTATAAATGCCGTGAACCCACCAATAAGGATAAGGAACAGCAGTGCACTGCTGTTGTGCACTGTTAGACACACCAAACAACGAGAACACACCAAAACACGGCACACTCTTTGTTGCTGGAGACAGGAACAACTGATCTGGAAGAGCAGACCTTGACACAACAACGGCTAGTGATTGCCGCACTATTGGCAACAATGATACATCAATGCGAAAAGAATATTGCTATTAGCCAATATAACAACCTATGCCCTACTAACTCTTGTTCTCAATACAACAGACTTTATATTGTTGCGTAGCGTTCTAATGACGGCATGACAATTTCACACATCAATCTTATCATAAGGACTAGACGTTTGAGGGGTTGCTTCACGGATGCCGTTATGTCGCAGAAAAGTCAACACAGGGTTCTTTAAATGGATCTGATCACTATATTTGGTTAGAAGCAATAGAAGACAGGAAAGTGCTTCAATGTGTTCAGAATCAACTACCCAGGATTACGGACCAGAGCTCTGAAGCCCCGAATCAACTGAGTGATGTTCAAGAAGATTGGACAACGATAATATTGTGACCCTGGACCTATCTGAGGAAGTGCTTGGTCCCGCAAAGCGGAAGTAACAAGTCTAGATTCATGACTGTGCAACAGAAAAAGAACAAATGAAGCAGCGCCTCATTGAAAGTTTAAAACAACCCTTAAGAGTAGCCTGGAAAGCAGTTTATTTGTTTCTCAAACATGAAAAATATGGTGTACACCAAAAAAAATTGGAGATGTACTTGGAGATACAGAAGAAGAACGTATGAAACGCAAGAGAGAGCACCTCGGCTGCAATAATTCAAAAATATCACTATTATATTTTTGTCATATGGTGAAATTAATAGTCGTTTCCTTGTATCTTTTTTTATCTTTTAAGATACTAAAGAGTTTCTGTTTTTCCCAAGATGCGTCATATACTCTTTTTCTATCTTACAGAAATAATTATAAAATGCAGCTTTTAATACAGAAACTATTTTGTAGCATCTTGGATACCTAAGACAAATATTGTTTGACATATACCTGCGTGCAAATAACTTTCAAAATATCCAAAAATCGTATTTTTTGTTTTTATGCTTGCCCGTCAAATGTATGTCCTGCAACATTAATCCTTTTGAATTACAACACCTGACTTTCCTGAATCACTAAACACAAAAAAACGGCTGTGATGTGTACATCGTCTCAGTCACTGCTAGAGAGCCTCATGATTTGTAATACGGATATCGATTCGCTAGGTATTGCAAATGTACTGAAATCACTTAATTGCATGAATTTTTATACAGATTCTGGAAGAGACTGGTGTCCCTGCTGGAATTTACAATACCGAAATTCATCGCGGCGAATCAGAAAAAAAACTATTCGTCGTCCTCAAAAGACAACACACTATACTCTTGACCACACCTTGCGTCGTCCTAGAGATACAAATCATAGACACGTTTTTGCTTGTGACTCGCCATTCTCCTTGAGTGAAAATTCACGAGCAAGGTTGAAGACTGTTGGGAAATCTTTCCTCCTCCACTAAAGGAACTACTTTGGAGATATGATCAGAGATGTGACAAAGAATGGGTGAATACCTCTAAAGAAGCTGCAGCAAAAGATCAAATTGATCATTGAAAGAGGCTAAAAGGTGTTTGATACTGGGAAGGACAGTTCTTCCTCTGGTCCACGTTAAAAGTAAGAGATTAAGGATCTGGCATAAACAAAAGGATTATACTTGAGTAGGGAGCCCTTATTGAATACAGGACGAAATTTAATGTCCTTGGTAAAAGTCTTATTTCTAAGCCAATCACAGAGCTAGAAATACTGGACGAAATGACATCACAGCCACACACTCATTGAATACTGCCGGGTGTTACATCAGAACAGATTTCTGGGAATTGATTAGCTTGAATTTGCGCAACTTGAATACTACCGGGACGAAGTGACATCACTTGACCTCCAATGAATTTATCTGGGGCAATAGGATGTTATATAAATCAAGCTATGTAATATCTGTTTTTGTTATTATTTCACACATTATAACTTTGGTGTTTGATGCTTTTGTATCTCAGTGAATATATTGAATTTGATAATCAGTTGAATCAATGTAATACAGAAACTTCAAAGTTGTATGGTGTTCTCGATTGTGAATTTATTGGTTTAAAGAAGTCACCTTGCGGTGTAATTTTTGAACATGCATTTTTATTGTCGACTACAGATCATAGTGAAGTCTCTTGCTATCACTGGCACATCAGCTATAATATGCATGCTTACAATAGAGACAATTGGAATATGACCTTACGAATTATAAACAAACTAGGCTTATATGATAGAGTGATCTCCCATTCTATGAAGGAGGGAAGGATCTATCCACACACAGGTACAGAAGGAAGTCGGAGAAATATGTAGTATTTTTGGTGTGACAGCATTATAAGTGAAAGGAAATGCAACAACAGATATATTTTTATTTGTGAAATGCAAATTGAATATTCAATTATTAAATATGGAATATTTTAATTGTGAGATAATTCCGTATAAAATACACAATCCTGAGGACGAAGTTTGATTTTTTAGCAGATGGGTCCGATAGATATTCCTACTCGGAATACATGTATAAGATATCCCAGGAAGAAGAAGAACAGCAAAACCCGTGATATAGATTGAGATCACACCAAGTGGGTGACAAATGATGAATTATTATAATGCATGATGAGGTTGTTAAAAGTTGTGTACACCCCTTAAATTGAAATATATGACATCTGGAGAAAAAACATGAAGTATTTTATGAGTAGATTTAAGGTGTTCATTTTTATGATGATATTCATCATATAATTAGCTCAATAAATTTTTTTTTTGTATTACTTACTATCTAAATTTGACAACTTATCACCCTTAATTCCAGATTTTATGGGTTTTTACTTATGTACAATCAGTTTGACGGGATAAAATGTTAGTAAAGAGCAATCTATGTCCTTCAAATCGACTATAACACACGAGACCACTGTTCAAAATCATTTTTAATAATAGACGAACTTTAGACACATAAATTATGAAGATAAGGTGTATTTCACTGAAAAATAGCCTTCTTAATAGTTTAACGTCGATAAACATTGGGTTTTCTTCTTCAGTATTGTTTAAGAATGATTAAAGATGGAGACTGAGAAATTGATTGATACAGAAATAGAAATCAGTTTTCTATATTTTTCTTATGTTCGAACAGTTCAGTGGAATAAAATGTTTTACCTTTTTTTCATATTTTTTTATTATTTTTGCGAATCGAGTTCAGAAGGACATTTGAGATGAAGTTTTATTTCTAAGGCGGATTTGAAAAAATTAAATATAGTTATTAATTGAAATGAGAGCCAATAATGTAAATTTGGGGTAATGAGAGATTACGCTCTTTTTTAGGGGGTGTGAACGACATCAAAATGTCGGACAAATTTTGTAACTGAATTTAGCGCTTCGTCGATGATTTTATTTGTACTATACCTTAAACATTTTCAAATATTTTCTTGATAAAACGTAGCTGTATTGGCCTCAGGTGTTCTTATGCTGCAACGAGTTGCTAGTAGTAGTAGTAGTAGTATTTTCATTTTTCTGCATGCCCTTTATAGTATAATCTATAGTTTTCTAATATTTTCTCGATAAAACGCACTTTTGTTAACTTCAGATGGCTTAATAGTGTAGTAAGTTGTTAGTACTTGTAGTATTATCTTGTTTTTGCAAGCCTTTCTTACTGTAGCTTAAAAATTTTCACATATTTTCATGATAAAGCATATCTGTATTGACCTCAGGTGGCCTTATGTTACAGTGAGCTGTTAGTAGTAGTTCTATTTTAATTTTTTTGCATGCCATTTGTACTATACCTTAAAAATATTTCAGATGTTTTCCTGATAAAACGATTGCGATGTTAGTAGTAGTTCTATTTTCATGTTTATTGCAAGCTATTTGTATTATAGCTTAAGCATTTTTAGATATTTTCATGATAAAACGTATATGTATTGACCTCAGGTGGCTTAGTAGTGCAGTAAGTTGTTAGTGCTACTAGTATTATCGTGTTTTTGCAAGCCTTTCATTCTATAACTTAAATATTTTCAGATATTTTGTTGATAAGACGTATATGTATCGACCTCAGGTGGCTTTATGTTATAGGGAATTGTTAGTGTAGTTCTATTTTCATGTTTTTTTTGCAAGCCATTTGTACTATACCTTAAACATTTTCAGTTATTTTCTTGATAAAACGAGTGAGTTGCTAGCAGCAGTTCTATTTTCTTGTTTATTGCAATCCCTGTGTATTGTACCTTAAACATTTTCAGATATTTTCCTGATAAAATGTATTTGTAGTGATCTCAGGTGGTTTTACGTTATAGTGAGTTGTTATTAGTAGTTCAATTTTCATGGTTTTTGCAAGCCATTTGTACTGTACCTTAAACATTTTCAGATATTTTCTTAGATAAAACGTAGCTGTATTGGCCTCAGGTGTCCTTATGTTAAACCGAGTTGCTAGTATTAATAGTAGTATTTTCATGTTTTTGCATGCCATTCATACTATAGTCTATAAATTTTCTAATATTTTCTTCATATAACGTACTTATGTTGACCTCAGGTGGCTTAGTAGTGCAGTAAGTTGTTAGTACTAGTAGTATTATCTATAATCTATAAATTTTCCAATAATTTCTTGATAAACCGTAATTGTGCTGACTACAGATAACGTGCCAGTGCAGTAAACTGTTTGTACTAGTAGCATTTTCATGTTTTGTACTCCATTCATACAATAGTGTAAGCATTTTGAAATATTTTCTTGATAAAATGTATCTGTATCGACCTCAGGTGGCTTTATGTTACAGTGAATTGTTATTAGTAGTTCTATTTTCATGTTTTTTGCATGCTATTTGAACTAAACCTTAAACATTTTCAGATGTTGTCTTGATAAAACGTATCTGTATTGACCTCAGGTGGATTTATGTTACAGTGAGTTGTTAGTAGTAGTTCTATTTTCATGTTTTTTCTTCAAGCCATTTGTACTATACCTTAAACATTTTCAGATATTTTCTTGATAGAACGAGTGAGTTGTTAGTAGTAGTTCTATTTTCATGTTTATTGCAAGCCATTTGTATTATAGCTTAAACATTTTCAGATATTTTCATGATAAAACGTATCTGTATTGACCTCAGGTGGTTTTATGTTACAGTGAGTTGTTAGTAGTAGTTCAATTTTCATGAATTTTGCAAGCCGTTTGCACCATACCTTAAACATTTTCAGATATTTTCTTGATAAAAAGCCGCTTTATGGGTCACAGTTTCCCCTATGATACAGCGAGTTGTTCGCAGTAGTACTGGTATTTTCATGTTTATGCAGGCCATTCATAATTAAATCTAAAAATGTTCTAAAATTTTCTGAATAAAACGCACTTTTGTTGACCTCAGATGGCTTAGTAGCGCAGTAAGTTGTTACTGCTAGAAATATTATCAGGTTTTTGCATTGTTCTCTTATTATACCTTCAACATTTTCAGATATTTTCTTAATAAAACATATCTGTAATGACCTCAGGTAGTTTTATGTTACAACGAGTTGTTATTAGAAGTTCTATTTTCATGTTTTTTGCAAGCCATTCTTACTATAGCTTCAACATTTTCAGATATTTTCTTGATAATACTACTTTTCCATGGATACCTAAAAGCCAATTCAACAACCCATTAGTATACTCAATTCAAACATCACATTAACCCATTCAAACAACAGATTTTATTTTCACTGTCCTCGATGTTTTAACAGTAAACAATAAGTCGGTGTGGGAAGATCTTACTTCAACTCAACCCAAGAATCTTACTATGAAGTGGTACTTGAAAGTTTATATTTAACTAAAATAATTAACATAGCGAAAAAAAAGAGACAAAAATCAAAGTGTTGTCCCCGCAACTAAGTTATCCCATTTGTCTGGGAGGATCCCAGCCAAACTAAACCACTAAATCTTACTATGAAGTAATACTTGAAAGTTTATATTAAACTAAAATCATCGACGAAGCACTAAATTCAGTTACTAAATTTGTCCGACATTTTGTTGTCCTCCACACCCCCAAAAAAAGAGCGTAATCTCTCATTACCCAAAATTTACAGGAGGGGAAAAATAATCTCTAAGACCAAACTCATCAAATCACTAAATACAGTTACTAAATTTGTCCAACATTTGGTTGTCCCCCCCCCCTCCAAAAAAAAAGAGTGTTATCTCTCATAACCCCAAATTTACATAATTGGCTGTCGTTTCATATAATAGCTTTATTTAATTTTTTCAAATCCGACTTAGAAATAAAACTTCATCTTAAATGCCCTTCTGAACTCAATCCGCAAAAATAATAAAAAATATGAAAAAAAAGGTACTAACATTTTATTCCACTGAACTGTTCGAACATAAGAGAAATATAGAAAACCCATATCTCTTTCTGTATCGATCAGTTTCTCAGTCTCCATCTTTAATCATTCTTAAACAATACTGAAGAAAAAAAACGCTGTTTATCGACGTTAAATTATTAAGAAGGCTATTTTTCAAGGAAATACACCTTATCTTCATAATTTATGTGTCTAAAGTTCGTCTATTATTAAAAATGATTTTGAAAAGTGGTCTCGTGTGTAATAGTCGATTTGAAGGACATAGATTGCTGTTTACTAACATTTTATCCCGTCAAACTGATTGTACGTAAGTAAAAACCCATAAAATCAGGAAATAAGGGTGATAAGTTGTCAAATTTAGGTAGTAAGTAATGCAAAAAAACATTTTCATTGAGATAATTACATGATGAATATCATCATAAAAATGTAAACTTTAAATTTACTCATAAAATACTTCATGTTTTTTTCTCCAGATGTCATATATTTCCATTTAAGGGGTATTCACAACTTTTAACAACCTCGTCATACATTATAATAATTCATCATCCGTCACCCACTTTTTGTGATCCCAATCTATATCACGAGTTTTGTTTGTTCTTCTTTTTCCTGGGATATGTTATACATGTATTCCGAGTAGGAATATCTAACGGAACCCATCTGCTAAGAAATCGAACTTCGTCCTCAGGATTGTGTATTTTATTCAGAAATATCTCACAATTAAGATCTTCCAAATTGAATAATAGAATATCCGATTTGTATTTGACAATTAAAAGTTTATCAGTGGGTACATTGCCATTCACGTATAGTGCTGTCACACCAAAAAAACTACATATTTCTTCAACTTGCTTTTATACTGTGGATAGATCCTTCCCTCCTTCATAGGATGGGGGATTCATCTATCATATTAGACAAGTTCGTTTATGATTCGTAATGTAATATTCCAATTGTCTCTATTGTAAGCATGCATATTATAGTTGATGTACCAGTGATAGTAAGAGACTTCACTATGATCCGTAGCCAACAATAAAAATGCACATTCAAAAATTACACCGCAAGCTGACTTCTTTAAACCAATGAATTCACAATCTTGAACACCAGACATCTTTGAAGTTTCTGTATTATATTGATTCAACTGATAATCAAATTCAATTTATTGACTGAGATACAAAAGCATCAAACACCAAAGTTATAATGTGGGAAATAATAACAAAAACAGATATTACATAGCTTGATTTCAATAACATCCTATTGCCCCAGATAAATTCATTGGAGGTCAAGTGATGTCACTTCGTCCCGGTAGTATTCAAGTTGCGTAAATTCAAGCTAATCAATTCCCAGAAATCTGCTCTGATGTAACACACGGCAGTACTCAATGAGCGTGTGGCTGTGAAGTCATCTCGTCCAGTATTTCTAGCTCTGTGATTGGCTTAGAAATAAGACTTTTACCAAGGACATTAAATCTCATCCTGTAATCAGTAAGGGCTCCCTACTTACTTGTTTGACACATATAGTTTTCAAGCTTCCATTTTCAATAACTATGAACGAGGGTTTTTCTTTACTTATCGTCCATTAACTGCTTGACTTGTGAGATACAAATATTTTCTTTTCAAAAAAACGATGGTGTATTCAAAAACACGATGGCGCATAAGATGTCCAATCGAGGTTTAAGTTGCTGGGTCTTTTTACTGGGACAAGTAGCAAGCTTGTCGCTCAGTCTTGTCGCAGTGGGAACCGAATTTTGGGTCTCACACTGCCAAGCAGAGGATCAATCAATTGCGTTACCACACGGATAGTTATAGCAAGAGCTGTCCTCTTGGGCGCTCATAAGCTGAATTTCAGGGGGGAGGCTTACCTGGTCTAATCGGAACTTCCAAAGACGTATAATAGAAATCTCAAAACAAAAATATAAAATATAAGGCATCATCATTCAGCCAGGGGGGCTGGAGCCCCCTCTCCACCCCCCCATATGGGCACCCATGGCTGTCCTATATGGTAAGAGCAGTCATATACTATAGTAGTGATAATCAAAGCAGAAGTAAACTTAATAGCTGTAATCATGTTGAAGGATTAGAAATAGTAATTTCAGCAGCAGAAGCAGTCGTGGTAGTAGCACTAGTGACTGGGACAGCCGTAGTAGAAGGACCTCTGGTAAGAATAATCATAGAAGAAATAGTAGTAGCTGCCAGTAGTAGATGCTGCCATCTGGCAGCATCTTCCAGATTTTCAGCTATTTTATTCATGTACTCCCCGTCAAACCTTCCTAATTCACATTTTAATACTATCCCTATTTTTGCCGACATGGGTGTTAAAATCTCCAAATAAAAACGCTTTAATTCTACCTGGGACGCTGTCTATTTGTCCCTATAGCTGTAAGTAAAACTCCTTTTAGTCACTGCTATCTCTATCTGTCGGTTCAACAGGGGTATATAATAATGTGACTGATACCCTGCACTTTTTAGTCATAAAACGAGCCAGTAGCATCTTATTATTAATACCTTCCCAACTTAAACAAATCTTAGTAGTTTTCTGATTAATCAAGAGCTCTACTCTCTACCTATGTACCACATCCATCCAGCCAGAGTAAATTCAATAAAAAAAACAAGTCTTTTCAAGCGGAAGTAAGGAGCAGCGCCAAAACTCAAAACGAACAGAAATTATTCTGTATATGAAGGGGTAGTCCCCTCCTCAATACCTTGCTGATCACGCTAAAGTTTTTAGCACTTTTAAAAAAACTTTCTTATTCTAGTTAAACGGCCCTTGTGTTTCATGAGTCGTTATTAAGAAATTGTGACAAACAGTCAAACTGTAGCGTAAAGAGCAAGATACTGAGGAGGGAAGGAAACCCGTTCATATACGGAATAATTTCTATCATTTTGAGTGTTAATGCTGCTCCTTACTTTCAGTTGAAAAAACTTTTTTTTGTTTAATTTCTGACCGGTTTTCAAATAGCACCTGTAAATTAGCTTCCCCCTTTATGAAAGATTCTCTCCCCTCACGGGAAACTCCTTTGTGAAAAGTTCCTCCCACGTGAAATGCATCTCACCCCCTGAATTTCCCTCTTGACAATGCCATCTTCGCTGAAAAATATTAAACGTATAAACAATGGGTACATTTTGTAACTTGCAGCCTTTTCCCCAGGGACTTTAGGGCCATATTACCCCCAAAGGAAAATTTATTGAATCTTTCAACTATACTGAACAAAATGACTGTCTCAAAATTTTGATCGGACGACTTTGGAGGAAAGGCGTGGGAGGAGGGCTAGATTCCTCCAGTTTTTTTATCACTTAAAAAGGGCAGTAGAACTTTTGATTTCTCATCAAATGAGCCCTCTCCCGATATTCTAGTATCATTTGTTCGGTACGATCATCCATGGAAAAAACATAAAAAATAAAATAAAAGATAAACACGGATCCGTGATCTTTCTTCTGGCAAAAAAAAAAAAATACAAAATTCCTCATTTTTGTTTATAGGAGCTTGAAACCTCTTCAGTAGGGGGTCTCTAGTATGCTGAATCTGGTGGTATGATTTCCATTAAGATGATTTGATGTTTTGGGGGCCTTTCTCCTCTTTTTCAAAATTGAACAAATTTTCTCAGGCTCGTAACTTTTGATGAATAACATTAAAACCTAATGAATTTTATATATTCTGAATCAGCGTCAAAATTCGACTCTTTTGATGTATCTAATGTTATCAAGACTCTGGTTCTTAGAGTTTTGGTTACTATTGAGTCGCATCGCTCCTTACTTACAGTTCGTTACTAGGAATTGTTTTATAGATTCTATATCACCTAGTTTCGTGATTCCTGCCAATGGGATATGTGTTTCTAAAACTCCCAAAAAGTCCAATACGAAGCATCTAAATTCGTCAGTCAAGATGTCGATATGATAGTTGTATTTTAACATAGAAACATTCCAAGTTGCCATTTCCATAATCTTTAAATCACTGAAATTATTATTGTCTCAGGAAAATGGCCTTAGAACCAGTGCATGATGGGGACTAACATATCTTCTCAAGTCTACATGAAGCACTTAAGCTGGCTTAGAGCCAGATAGCAAGAAGTCACTGGGAACTCCAGTAGAATTGAGGCTTTGTGCAATCCTGGGTCCATCTTGGTCACAAGATGGTTTTTCAGACTTGGTGATGTTCTTTTATCAACAAGAGTCGAAATCCTGCACAGACAGTCTCCAGCCTATTACCTCCAACTCATTATATATATTTTTATTTTATTTATTATGTTTTTTATACTCTGCCGCCTATTGTATTTTTTTACATTTTTGGCGTGTAATAAATGCATATCATATCATATTCATGCCTACAAATATTATCCTAATACGAGAGGCAATCCATAATAGATAACTTAGCTAGGAACTGTTCTTATACGTTTTAGCGAGTCAGACAATATTTCGGGGTGGGGGGGAGGAGAGTTCAAATTCCTCCCCCCACTGGATACGGCCGTGACTATCACTAAATTTCTAGTTCTGGATATAGTTTATTTGGTTAACAAAACAGAACATAAGAAATACGTAAAAAACCTAAAAAATAAAATTTGGAGGATTAAAACAACTCAATGCAGAATTAACATAATATAAAGACTTGAACACAAAAATTCACGCAGTTTAAAGAAAGATTTGAACTAGGGTCAAACTACGCAAGGTTCCTGATTTACCCTGGTATAAATCCATAAATATGCTAAAACATATTTTCTTATAAGAAATATATTGAAGTTTACACTTTCAGAATTCATGGTGGACGACAGAGCCATTTATATATTTTTGATAGTATGTGCAAACAAGCAAGTTATATTTAATAGGTGGGGTTTACCAACTGAAGGTATACGGGATCTACGAAGACCAAATCCTTGTATAAACGAAGATCTTGGCAGCATATCTATCACATAGTGAATTTCCACGTGCCAAAAATAAAAGTTGTATCTGTTTATTTTTCCATGTCTGTAAAGCGCTATTACAACAACAAAAGCTTTTAGCATCCCAACAGTCCTCAATGCCAGAGACCTAAAAATCAAAACATTTAATAGATCATAAATACACATAGGAGACTTCTGCTAAAAGGAAGTAAACATCAGCTTTCGAAGACATGGGCCATCTGGCACACGACTCTGATAATAAAAAGGGGGAGCCTGATCACTTGGAAAATACAAGTGATAATTGACAGGTAGGGTGCTTAGCTATAGGCATCTTTGACTGTATTAATCTGATATCCGGTAATCTTCTAGTCAGTACAAGTACAAGAACATGTTTACACTTGCCAAGTGTTTAGTTTTTCGCATGTATGTCATTGAAGAAGAAGAAGAAAAAAATATGAGGTTGAAATGATGGTTGGATTTCAGTACGTCAAGTAGTACTTATCTTGTCACATCTTAACGTCCCCGAATGTAAACTGGAATACATTACAACAAATACTTATCCAGGTAGCCTACGTTCTAATTGGAGCCAGCCATAGGGCGCGCACACATTATTTCTTATTATTTTTTTGGAGGGAGCTGAGGGGGGCACTAATATTTTTTTAAACAGTTTGAATACGAAGAGCCATGAAATATGACGAAATTTGGCATTTGGAAGGGGCCAGGGCCCCATGTGCGTGCTTGCACGGTATAGTCACGCCTATGAAAATTTATGAATGGAACTGTTCCTTAATCTGAAAAGCGAACTTGTACTACTGAAGTGAAAAAAATCAAATGAGAAAACAATTGATTTATAATCGTTTCACCAACACTAGGCTAATTTGTCCCCAGCTATGACCTCCTAATGTTAGGCATTTGCATTTCTTGCTAAATTTATCTTACAGATGGGAAAACTTCAGCTCCAATATTCAATCTTTTCTAACTAAAGAAAGGACACCTTGAATCTTTACTCTGACTGGTTAATCATACAATTTTTTGATAGTAAGTTGAACATTGTTCAACTTGACAAAAAACAACTGGTATGCATAGTTGATGCTGCAGTCATGCGTAATTTTTATCTTATTTACACGTATGACTTATAACGCAGCCCAGGCATGAAATACTGTGAATACTTACTACTACTACTACTAACAACTCATTACAGCCCCAAGCAACCTGAGGCCAACACAGTTACGCATGGTGTTCCTCCATCCCAATCTATTCAAAACCTCCCTCTGCACCCTCCCAAGAACTTCTCATTTTCCTAAAATCTTTCCTTACGCCGTTGTCCCATCCTATTCGGGGATAACCTGCTTTTCGGTTAGCCCTAGATGCTTGGTAACAAAGGGCGATCTTTGGCAATCTGTCATCTTTCATCTGTAAGTCGTGTCATAGCCATCTCAACCTTTCTTCCATTACAGCCTTAAACAGCAGGACTGAACTACATTTTTCATATAATTTGCAGTTTGAGTCACTCTGTCGGGTATCCGAAACAATCCGTAGGCAACTTCTCTGGAAAACATCTAGAAAATTCTCCTCCGTCTTTCTGATTGCTCAGGCTTTAGAACCACACTTGACATCTAAAATCACTGGTGGCCGGCGTTTACCCCTCTGGCGATTACCCCCCAGAAAATACTTCCCCAATCACACACACACGGAAAACACCCCCCCCCCCGGAAAATATCCCCCGCAGAAAATACCTCTCCGGAAAATATCCCTCCCGTGGAAAATAAGGTTTTCCAAATTAGAGAATTTATTTTATTATTTTTCCGCAGAGGGAAGGAATTTTGGTACTTGTGTATTATACGCCACTCACTCAAGTTTACGCTGTGTAGAACTCGAGAACAAACCGGTTTCTTCGTTAATTTCTTTCAGCTTAGCACGAGACAAGACAAAGACAAGTGACATAATAGATGGGAAATATATAATTTGGGCTATATACTTGCACATAAGGGGGAGGGTGAAGTATTTGGACAATTTGAAGTCAGAAAACAATTCCTACTTCATAAAATGCAGAATAATTATACCTCTTTTACACCCCCCCCCCTAACGTGCAAATATATAGCCCAAATTTGTTTCTAAAGCAACGAAGAATCCAGTTTGTTCTCGAGTTTTACACATCGTAATCTTGAGTGAGTGGCGTATAACACACAATTATCGGAATTTTTCATGGAGAGAGAGCTGAATTTTCCGATATTGTCTAAATACGATCAGGAATTAAATTAAAAAGAAGTTTTCTCAGGTGAAAGTAAGGAGCAATATCAAAACTTAAAACGAACAGAAATTATAACATATATGAAAGGAGTTGTCCCTTCCACAAGACCTTGCTCTTTACGCTAAAGTTTTGGCATTTTGTCCAAATTCTTTAAAAACGATTCCTGAAACACAATGCCCGTTTAGTTAGAAAAATAAGCTTGAGGAGGAGGCAACCCCTTTCATATATGTAATAATTTCAGTTCATTTTAAGGTTTGATGTTGCTCTTCACTTTCAGTTGTAGAACTTGTTTTTTTTAATTTAATTATTAAAATATAGTATTTGTTAATGGAAAACATAAGTTTTCTAAAGAAAACTAAAGAGCCTCATTAAACCAAAAATGAGCAGAAATAAAGTCAAATAATCTTCAAAGTAAAAACCATGGAGTCTAATAGCTAAAACTTAAAACGGTATAATATATTTTTTATATGAAAAGACGGTTCTAGGCGTTTACCCCCCCCCCCTCCCCGCGAAAAATACTCCCTGGAACATACCCCCCGGTGGAAAATTCCCCCTCACGGAAAGTAAGCCCCGGAAAATGCCCCCCGGGAAATCCCTCCCCCGGAAAATATCCCCCTCCCGCCGAGGAAAACACACCCGCGAAAAATACCCCTCCCCCCCAATGGAAAATAAGGCTTTCCAAATTTAAGAATTATTTTAGAGTTTTTTTGTTTTTTTTTCGTAGGGAGAAGTAATTTTGGTACTTATGTATTATACGCCACTCACTCAATTTTACGCTGTTTAAAACTCAAGAACAACCCGGAAAAAGAATTTTTTTTTTTTTTTTGTGTGTCTTTAAGAACTGCTATGAAACTTGTTTAGAATCAATTCAGAATTTAATTCAATCCTTAGGTCTTAGATTAACTCAATATAGGTCATTATTTATCTATCCAAAGGAGACCGAAACCGGAATCCGATTTAGGGTATAGAGTAAATACTCTCAAGAGCATTCTTATGCCCTAGCAATAGTGCGACAAGTTTGATAAAGCCTACCGCATTTTGGAATTAATAAGCAAAGATATATATATATATATATATATATATATATATATATATATATATATATATATATATATATATATATATATATATATATATATATATATATATATATATATATATATATATATATATATATATATATATATATATATATAATACAAAGTATATATATATATATATATATATATATATATATATATATATATATATATATGCTTCGTGCCCTACCAGGAGTAAGTTTGGTCTTGGTTTTTGGTCATATTTTGTCAAGCTAAAAGCGTAAGTCTAATTTTTTTTTTATTATTATTATTCTTTTCCTTAATTTTTTAAATAAAATCGTAGTTAAGGGGTAAAATTCTAATTTTGCTTAAGTCTATAATGATCATCCTTTATCTATTCCATTGGTTGTATCCTATAAGGTCTTATCCTATTAGGAATTTTGCTTGCTTTTCTTTCATAATAATGAAACTTAACTTTTAGCTTAAACCTGAACGGGAATTTAGTCAAGTGACCAGAATTTGTGAATTAAAAATATTGATCTTTTAATAAATTAAATTAAAAAAAAACAAGTTTTTAAAACTGAAAGTAAGGAGTGACATTAAAACTTAAAACGACCAGAAATTATTCTGTATATGAAAGGGGCTGTCCCCTCCTCAACGCCTCACTCTTCACGCTAAAATTTTTTATTGTTTAAAAAAATAAATTTGTGAGACAGAGCCAAACATTAGCGTAAAGAGCGATGCATTGAGGCAGGGGCAGCTCCTTTCACATACGGACTACTTTCTGTGTGTTTTAAGTTTTAATGTTGCTCCTTACTTTTAGTTTAAAAAACTGTTTTTTTTTATTTAATTTATGATCGTTTTTTAGTTAATGCAGCTTTTATTTTGGCTCACCGTCATTAAATAAGTAAACAAAATTTGCATAAAATTTTTTACTTTTCTTTTGCTAAATAGATGTCTTTACAAATTAACTTGCGTAACGAACTTCTATATTCGTAATTTTTTCTCCTGGCAAAAAATATAAAGTGGCAGATTTTTGCAGATATGAGCTTGAAACGTTTGTAAAAGAGTCTTCTGATACGCTGAATCTGACGGTGTGATTTTCATTAAAATTCTTTCACTTGTAGGGGATGTTTCCCCCCTCTTTAAAAAATCGAGTAAATTTTCTCAGGCTCATAGCCTTTGATGAGTAATACTAAACTTAATAAAATTTATATATTTAGAATCAGCATTATAAACACATTCTTTTGATACATTTATTAACATCAAAATTCCGTTTTTAAAAGTTTGGATTACTATTGAGCCGTATCGCTTGTTTTTTTATTGTTTTTTTTTTATTACGTATATGTTATTACGTATATTATGGGGGTATCGCCTTATTCAAATACAAGCACTTAAATGTTAAATTTATAATAAAAAATTATTAAAAAAACCAAGAATCACAAAGGCCGTTTAATTGGAATAGATAGCTATTTTTAAAGCACTAAAAAAAAAAAAATGTCGCGTAAAGAGGGAGGTATTGACAGGGGGGACAACCCCCGCATATACGTAATAATTTATGTTCATTTTAAGTTCTAATGTTGCTTCTTACTTTCAGTTGAAAAAACTTGTTTTTTTAATTTAATTTCTGATCGTTTTTTAAATAATACTTGGAAATCCGGCGCCCCCTTCATAGAAATGTCTCTTACCCCAAAGAATCATCCTCCACGGAGAGATTCTCCTGAGTAAACCTCTCCTCCCGCCTCCCCCCCCACCAGAAAAAAATTCTTCCTGAAAATGTCTGTATACTTCCCAATAACCAATACAATATGTAAGCAATCGGCAAAGTGCATAACTTGCAGCCCTTCCCCTAGGAACTGTGGGGGATTAAGTCATCGTAAAAGACATATTTATTAGATTTTCACTATGCTGAACAAAATGGCTATCTCAAAATTTTAATTTGGTGACTTTGAGAAAAATATAAGCTTGGGAGGGGGCCTAGTTGCCCTCCATTTTTTTGGTCACTTAAAAAGGGCCCTAGAACTTTTAATTTCTGCTCCAATGAGCCCTCCTACGATATTCTAGGACCACTGGGTCAATACGATTACCCCTGGGGAAAAGAAAAAAAAACAAATAAACACGCACCCGTGATCTTTTTTCTGGCAAAAAATGCAAAATTCCATATTTTTGTAGATAAGAGCTTGAAACCTCTACAGTAGGGTTCTCTGATACGCTGAATATGATGGTGTGAATTTCATTAAGGTTCTATAACTTTTAGGGGGTATTTCCCCCTTTTTTCGAAAATCAGCCAAATTTTCTCAGGCGCGTAACTTTTGATGGGTAAGATTAAGCTTTATGAAACTTATATATTTGAAATCAAAATTAAAATCTGATTCTTTTGATGTATCTATTGGTACCAAATTCCTTTTTTTAGAGTTTCGGTTACCATTGAGCCGAGTCGCTCCTTACTTACAGTTCGTTACCACGAACTGTTTGATCAGCAAATAATTAATCAACAAATAATTCTAAATAAATTACAAATAAATGGCTGAAATTGAATAGTAAAATTAATAGTAATTAGTAAAAATATTATTAAAATAGTAACTATTCTTTTTTTTAAAAGTAAAACTCTTGGTTTTTCATCAAACAGTTCGGGGTAACGAACTGTAAGTAAGGAGCGACCCGGTTCAATAGTAACCGAAACTCTAAAAAACGAAATTTTGATACCAATAGATACATGAAAAGAATTAGATTTTAATGCTGATTTCAAATATATAAGTTTCATCAAGTCCTACGCATCAAAAGTTACGCGCCTGAGAAAATTTGCCTGATTTTCGAAAAAAGGGGGCACCTCCTAAAAGCAATAGAACCTTAGTGAAAATCACACTATCAGGTTGAACGTATTAAAAAACCCTACTGTAGAGGTTTCAAGCTCCTATCTGCAAAAATGTGGTATTTTGCATTTTTTGCCAGAAGAAAGATCACAGATGCGTGTTTATTTGCTGTTGTTTTTTTCCAGGGGTGATCCTATCAATCCAGTGGTCCTAGAATATCGTGGGAGGGCTAATTTTAACTGAAATTAAAAGTTTTAGTGCCCTTTTTATCAGTAACTTTCCCTACATCAGTAACTTTCCATATACAATTAAAATTATCTTAAAAACATAAGCGTAGAATTAAATATATTTTTAATAACCGCAAAGTAATTGAACAGCACACAGATTATTGGATTGATTTATCAGGTAGTATTTTGGAATAATATTCAATAGTGCTATAAGCTATAATATCAATAGTGATAAATGAACAATCTTCAAATGTAAGAAATATGCTTTAGTATTACTTGAAATGAAGATCAAATAAAACATAATATGAATTCTGAAAATATGGTTATTTGTCTTTATACAACTGTGAATTTCAAACTATGATACAAATTCTAAAGCTAGTCTATAGTCCTGATGCTATCAAGATGGCTTTACTTTGAACTTGTCTACAAAGTAATCATGACATGTCCTTTTTAAAACCAAAACGACAGCTAGGCATTGAAATGAGCCATCGTGCAGAAGTGATACCAAATTAAACGAGAAAAAAAATAAAGCAATACTCCTAAAATAAATTGTAATTTATCTTAAAAGAGATTGATCCTATAGGGGATTGATGATAGTTTTTTCTGTAGAAAGCTTCCTTAGTTGTTATGCTTTTACTCTACCAAAACTCCTATATTGTTTTGTGTTTTCAGTAAAGCGCTAGTTTTCTATAATCCTAGAAACAAAGGGAAACGTAATTAGTTGGTTTATTTGTACTAGTTTGATTGATATATAATAGATAGGCTGTGAAGCAATAAATTTTGTCCGTTTTAAGTTTCAACTTCACTCTTTACTTCCCTTGAAAAAACTTTGTTTTTTTTATTAATCTTTGCTCGTTTTTTAATGTAGAAACAGCCCTGCCATGACCTTTTTTTATTTATACGGAATAATTTCTATTCGTTTTAAGTTTTAATGTCATTCCCTAGTTTCAGTTGAAAACTTATGAAGCTGTTTGATGCGCATTTAGAAGCTTATATTTATGCCTTGTCAATTTTTATAAATTTGACTTCATAGCACTTTCCCATAAAGTGCACTTTCCGTTTTTCTATCCATTTTTTTCCAATGAAAAAAGTGCGTTTTTCAATGAAATAACCAAAAAAAAAGGTGTTTTTCAAAACCTAGGGAGGAGCAAAAAATAAGGGGGCAAGGACATTCCTTCCCCTTAATTACCGCCATTAGAACTATCCCGCTGGTTTCGTCGCAGAATCAAATCTTTAGGTTCGGGTCTACAGGGTTGGTAATAGAAGCTTAATGTTTATTTGATTTTTAAGTGAAAAGTTTTTAGTTTTCGTTAATTTGTCGTTACAGCGATATTTAAATATTGAGATGAATAGCGGTTCTTTGGATCGTACACGAGGGGTTGGGAAGGGGAAGTATATGTGAGGGGTTCTTTTAAACCTCCAGGTAAGGGCTTCGGACTATAATTGTTGCAATGGTACCGTCTTATGCTTTCAAACTCTTCTAATTAAGAAGGGCTATATGACCGTTTAGAAGTGCCGTTTTTAGTGCTATATGGCACCTATAGATGGTAAAATTGACAAAAATCACGTAGATATGAGTAATAGCTCTAAAATGAGTCTTCCCAGTATATGCTTGGGAAAATGAGTGCATCACATTTGCAAAAACGGTGGATTATCTAAAAAGTAATGATAAGAATGGACAAACCATGATTGAAAAAAAAAAATCGAAGGAAGAATCAAATATGAAAATCTAACTTGAAGTCCAGTGCTATAATGACAGAACCACTCTTCTAATAATGTAATTTAATATATTGGTCTTTGTATTA
Source organism: Artemia sp. Qi Xiang Cuo (assembly GCF_049724085.1). NCBI lineage: Eukaryota > Metazoa > Arthropoda > Branchiopoda > Anostraca > Artemiidae > Artemia > Artemia sp. Qi Xiang Cuo. The sequence continues at coordinate 48,229,171 of NC_142804.1, read as the reverse complement.
ATTAAATTCCGTAGCCTATTAAGGGGGCCTGGAGAAGGAACCTGCTGGAAGTATTCATGGAAACCTTGAGCTAAGGGTTTTGGATCCTAATTATTACGATTATACCGTTTTATACTTTCAAGATTTTCCACTTAAGAAGTGGCACCAAAAATGTTGTTATCAGTGCTATATCTCACTTATGAATTGTAGAATTCATAAAAGCCCGTAGATATGGGCAAACGTTTTCAGATGAGCCATTAAACATCACTCAAAGAAGTTCTGGCAGCCATTAGCCCCAGCTTTTTCACTTGAGGCATCATATAAAAAATCTCGTTGTTAGTATCTATTGAGACTTGCAAACGGCTGAACTCATAGGATAAACGTAAATATGAGCAATATTTTATATATGAGCTATCAAAAATCTATCTACGATGTTCTGGTTGCCCGCTAGCCGTGCCCTTTTTGTGCCCTTTTTTGGTGCCATATGGCACTTGTGAATCGTGGAATTTATATAAACCACGTATATATAAAAAATGACTTTTGAATAAGCTCTTAAACATCTTTCTTTAGTGTTATAATAAGCCGCTAGGCTTGGAAAAAAAAGAAGAAAAAAATACTGTTTTAAAGTTTTTAGCTTTTAATAACTAGTGGGCTTTAGTTTGCTCTTAACTAGCTTGTAGATAATGCTTCGACTATGACAAAGAGTTCGTTGCAAATTCTCCGGAGAAACTAGTTAACATTAACATCTGTGAAATCTAACAGATGGTAGAATTTGTAAAAACCTAGTGAATATAAGCAATAGCTTACAATTGAGCCATTAAACATCTATCTACGATGGTGCGGTAGCCTGCTAATATTTCAGTAGCTTACTAGTGAGCCGACGATCTATAAAACTTACTAGGGGGGTTGAGAGTGGGAGGGTTCAGGAATGGTTCTTGTAAACCCCCAGTTAAGGATTCTGGAACACAACTATCACAATAGTACCTGTTTTGTACTTCGGAGCTTTTCTACTTATGAAGTGGCACCAAAAGTATTGTTTTCAGTGCTATACGAGCTTACGAATGGTAGAATTGATAAAAAAAAAGCACGTATCTATGAGAAATAGCTTTCAAATGAGTCATGAAAAATCAGTCTTATAAATTCTGCTAGCCCAATAGCCACAGCTTTTCTATTTGAGACATGACACAAAAAGTGCCGTTTTTAGTGGCATTTGGGAAATTTTAGATGGTACAATTTAGGCCTATAGGAAGAACGTAGATATGAGCAATATCTTTTATATGAGCTATAAAAAATCTGTTTACGAAGGTCTGGTAGCCTGGTAGCACCACCACTTGAGAAATGGCAGAAAGTGTCATTTTAGTGACATGCGGCACTTGCAGATGGTGGAGTTTATAAAAATCACGTAGATATAAGAAATAGCTTTTGAATGGGCTATTAAGCATCTCTCTATGATGTTCTGGTACCCCGCTAGGCATGGAGAAAAAAAAACAGAAAAAAGGGAGACAGATCAGTGCTACCGATGCAAAAAAGCGATTTTCCTTGTTGTTCAAGGAGAAGGACAGTAATTTCCCTGCATAAGGTTTTCGACAATTCTGATTCCAATGTTGCACTTTTCACTTTGATCTGACGCCATTTTGGAGGGGTTTCAGGTTTTTTTTCTAAATCACCATAAATTTCTTTTTGCAATGAACTTTTACTTTTAAGATAAACCGAAATAATAGTTAATAATAATGATAATAAATTATTGATAGCCCACTGCACAAACAATGTGAAAAATAGTGGAGTAAAGAGAAAAAGGAAAGAAAAATAAACACACATTAACCCAACATAGATTTTGTCAATGTTGTTCAACGTATCCGACAAATGATGTCAATAAAAAAAAAGTTGAATAATTTCGAAGTCCGAAAAAAATTTAGTCCAAAAAAAGTGCTGCTACAAACAGTGTTTTTCTAGTAGTAAAAGTGACGACTAACATTTCTATATCATTTTCATTTTGAATTTGGAAAATATTAAATGTGATTTTCTTGTGTTTTAAGTATGTTTCATGTCATTCTAAGAGATGTAAAAAAAGGAAAAAAATACCATGTACAAAAAAATGGCGGGAGAAGGCCAAAAAGTTGGGGAGAGGGGACCCTTGGAGGCTGGGGGTATAGTGAGGCTTCTGAGGTTGAGGTCCCTGGCGGTTAGGGTCAATGGTGCTTACGGTCCTTGATGGTTCATACTCATAATCACCTCCTACTTGATTTCCAAGGATTTCTAAGGATTAATCTGAATTTCTTTATAATTTATTTTTCTTGCCATCTATATCTCTATTAGTATTAACTTTTTAGTATACTATAATGTTAGAGCACATTTTATATTGACAACACTGTTCAAATGCTACTTGTGTATAATACAGAACACATCGGAGAAGTAAAGCTAGGTCAACTCACAAGGACATATTGTCATTGTTAACCATTTCCATATATTGATCCTATTCCAAATTTATAATAAATTGGCTGAGTTAACAACCCCTCCGGGCTTACCTTAACTGGTAATCAGTTTAACCCTTTAAAGCTAGGTCAACTCACAAGATCATTTTATCATCGTCAACCATTTCCATAGATTGATGCTATTCCAAATTTATAATAAATCACCTATTAGTTAACAACCCCTTCGGGCTTACCTTAACTGGTAATTAGTTTAACCCTTTTTAGCATTTTCATACTATCCAATTACTAATTAAGATCATTCTCACCCCTATTATTCAATCACCAATTAAGATCATTCATACAGTCCAATTTGCAAACGCTATATATTTTTTCGCAAATTGAGTTAGTTATGCAAATGCTATACCTTTTTTTGCAAATTGAGTCAGTATACACAAATTTTATAACTTTCAACTTAAAGTAATTATGACATTAGCATTCCAATTCTTTAAATACCAGCAACGCATTCCTAAGCAAATCAACAATTTTTTGATATCTAAACACCATATGCCATCAATTCTGGACAAGATGCAAGGTACCTTCAGGCTAGATGACGCAATCACTCGTAGAATTGATAGTTGACTGTCCTTGGTAAGGTTTGTAGGTGTGAAACTACACATATATCGATGCTTCAGGCTTGTAGGGTTGAAATCAATAGGTGCATCACTACTTCTGTCGACCCCGGAGTTTTAATATATGATGTTTGAACCATTTTTAACGAAATGGTCATCTCAAATTTTTATCTGATGTGTTTATCCATCCGATAAACCTAAAGGCGTGGAGGTCAGGAGGGGCTAGTTGCCCTCTGATCTTTTTTACTCTGAGAAAAAGAACTAGAACTTTTAATTTCCATTCAAATGAGCCCTCTCTGAAGTTTATACGAGCATACCTTTCATAAGAACCATATACAGCCCCAGGATATAAATTACAATGCCTGCCTCCCGGGCCCTGGGGGGTTGTGTCGACACCGGAGTTTTTGTTATCTGACCTTTAAACTATTTAAAAAAAAATGGTTATCTCAAAATTGATATCGGATGGGTTTATGGAAAAAGGGCAGGGGAGAAGGGGCCCTCTTATCTCTTTTGACTCTAAAAAATTGAACTAGAAGTTTCAATTTCCATTCAAATCAGCCCTTTCAGAAGTTTATACGAGCATTCCTTCCATAAGAACCATATATGGCCCCAGGGCATAACTTGCAACGCCTGCCCCGGGTCTTGGGTGGTTGTGTCGACACCAGAGTTTTATTTTATCTGACCTTGGAACTATTTTAAACAAAACTGCTATCTCAAAATTTTTATCGGATGCATTTGGGGGAAAAAGGCGTGGTGGGGATAGTTACCCTCTGATCTCTTTTGATTGTTAAAAAGTGAACGAGAACGTTCAATTTCCAATCATATGAGCCATCTCCGAAGTTTATACGAACATCCCTTCCATAAGAACTATATATACCCCAAGAGTATTACTTACAACGCCTACCTCCGGGCCCTGGGGGGTTTTGTAGACCCCGGAGTTTCATTATATGATCCCTGAACTATTTTTTTAAAAATGGCTTTCTCAACGTTCTTATCGGATTGGTTTGAGGAAAAAAGAGTATGGAGGGGGGAGGGGGGGCTAGTTGCCCTCCGATATCTTTTGACTCTTAAAAATTAAACGAGAACTTTTAGTTTCCAATGAAATGAGCCCTCTCCGACGTCTTTACGAGCATACCCTCCTCAAGAACCATATTTGCCCCCAGGCGTTCTTTACAACACATACCTCGTGACTTCGGGGATTGCGTTCACACAGGAGTTTTTCTTATCTGACCTTTGAACTTTTTTTTAACGAAAAAGGAGTTTTTGATGTATGATCATTGAACTATTTTTAACAAAATGGCTACCTCAAATATTTTATCACATGTATTTTGGGAAAAGGGCTTGGGGGGATGGGTTAGTTGCCCTTCGATTACTTTTGACTCTTAAAACGGGCACTAGAATTCTCGATTTCCAATCGAATGAGCCCCCTTTGAAATTTATTCGACGACCCCTTATATATGAAGTGCCTCTGGGAAAAAAATAAATGGAGTGTGGGGTGAGGCCAGCTGCCCTCCGATCACTTTTGACTCTTAAAAAGTAAATTACATCTTTCAATTTCCAGTCACATGAGCCTTTTATGAAGTTAATACGACCATCCCTTCCATAACAACCATATATACCCCCATGGCATAACTTACAACGCCTACCCCCGGGGCCTGGGGGGCTCTGTCGACATCGTAGTTTTTGTTATCTGAACTTTGAACTATTTTTAACAAAATGTCTATATCGAAAATTTTATCTGATGTATTTAGGGCGTGGAGGGGGGGGAGGCTAGTTGTCCTCCGATCTCTTTTGACTTTTAAAAAGTGAACAACAAATTTCAATTTCCAATCAAATGAGTTTATTCATTACTATAACGCCTGTCTCCGGGCCCTGGGGGGTTGCGTCGACACAGGAGTTTTTCCTTATCTGACCTTTGAACTATTTTTAATGAAATGGCCAATTTAAAAATTTTATCGGATGACATTGGGGAAAAAATGTGTGTGAGGGGGGCTAGTTGCACTCGGATATCTTTTGACTCTTAAAAAGTGAACTAGAACTTTCAATTTCCAATCAAATGAACCCTCTTTGAAGTTTATACGAGCATCACTTTCATAAGAACCATATACGCCCCCAGGACAACACTTACAACGCCGGGTCCTGGGGATTGTGTTGACACCAGAGTTTTTTTTATCTAATTTTTGAACAATTTACAATAACTGGCTATCTCGAAATTTGGAGCGGATGGGTTTGGGCAAAAAAGGGCATTTGGGGGGGGGGCTGTTAGCCCTTAACTCTCTTGACTCTTAAAAAGTGAACTAGAACTTTCAATTTCCAATCAAATGAGCCTTCTAGAAGTTTATATGAGAATCCCTTTCATACGAACCATACATGCCTTTAGGGCATAACTTAGAACGCCTTCCGGGGGATGGGTAAACGCTTAGAACCTTTTTCCGGGGAGTATTTTCCGCACAGGGGGGGGGGGTATTTTCCGGGGTTTATTTTCCTAGGGGTGTTTTCCGCGGGGGTATTTTCCCACGGGGGTATTTTCCGAGGGGGGTGTTTTCCACGGGCGTATTTTCGTGGGGGGTATTTGCACTTTACTGAAAAAACAGAAATGTTTTTACATTTATAACTTTAGTAAATCAAATAATATTAACATTTTGATTACTAAATATAAGTATATGTATATTAAACTGACAATGCACATTCATTTGTATTTTTTTCAGTAAAGTGCAAATTATGTTCCGGCCTTGGGAAGCCATAGGGGTTTTGAGCCCAACTTATGTTAATTTCTGCTCGTTTTGAGTTTGACTCGGTTATTTATTGTAATTTCTGTTCGTTTTGGGTTTCATTTATTTATCTATGCTGATTTGTAGAAATTTCACGCTTGGTAGATTATTTGATTTTATTTGAAAAACTTATTTTGTGGAAAAAGTTTTTTTCAATTAATTTCTGTTCGTTTTATATTGACATAGTCTTTTCAGGGAAAAAGAAAATAATACTTTAAGTTTTTTCATTTTTTTAAGAATTTATAGTTTGGCCCGCTATTTGTATGCTGGAGAAAAATTTTCAGCAATTTTTAACAACATACACCATTTTAAAATTCTGGACACAAATAGTAGTGTTTAGTTTAGTTTCATACCTCCTCTAGTTGACCTGAAATGGAAAACCTGATACCATTCGCAAAAAAATCTGTTTAATTTTTTTGATAGCTTGGATACGCTTACGCTATTTTGATTTGGTTGAATTTTAAGAGCAGGAGTAGCCCCGAAAGTTTGAACATAATACCCTCGATCTTGGGTTGTTCTTGGGATACTGCTGAGATGCCTTATTAGGAATTAGCATTAACACAGTGCAGTTTGATTTAATCTTGTGGCAACATTTAGTTTTTAAACATAAAGGCAAATGGGAGGGTTGGCGTCCAATCACTTTCGACTATTAAAAAGGGCATCAGTTCCTACGACAATTCCAACGATACAAAGTACCCTGGTCTAAACAAAACAACAACAACAAAATAATAAATTATACCCACATCGATCTTTACTATAAAAATGTCAAGCCTTACAATCACTTTCGACTATTAAAAAGGGCACTAGCCCTCTCAATTTCCAATTGAATGAGCCCCTTTTGAAGTTTTAACGACAACTCTATTAAACCGACAAATCTTAAAACCTTATATGCCCCAAAGGCATAACTTACAACCTTTGCTCTGGGGGCTCTAGGGGGTTTGTCATCCTTGAAAACATAATTTCCAGAATTTTCAACTACGATGAACAAAATGGCTATCTCTAAACTTTGATTGAATGTGTTTGGGGAAATGGTGGAGGTGAGTGGGGGTTTAGTTGCCCTTCAATCACTTTCGACTATTAAAAGGGCACAGGCCCTTTCAATTTCCGAATGAATGAGCCCTTTTTGAAGTTTCTACAACATCGCCTTCTATAAGAACCTTATGTACCCCCAGGGCATAACTTACGACCCTGGCCCTGAGGGCTGTGGTGGTGGAGGTGTTTTCATCCTTAAAGACTTAATTTCCAAAACTTTCAACTACGTTGAATAAAATGGCTATCTAAAAATTTGATTAGATGTGATTGGGGAAAAGTTGGGCGTCAGAGAGGGGTTAGTTGCCCTCAAGTCCCTTTCGAGACTATTAAAAAGGGCAATATCCCTTTGAATTTCCAATCGAATGAACCCTTTTTCAAGTTTCAACCACAAAGATTTCAATGCAAATATGCCCCCAGGGAATAACTTATAACCCTTGCGCTGAAAACTATGGGGGGGGGAGTGTTCTAATCAAAGGTATAATTTCATGAACTTAAAGCTGCGTGGAACAAAATGGCTATCTCAAAATTTTGATTGGATATTTTTGGAGAAATGGTGGGCGTGGAAGGGGTGTTAGTTGCCTTCCAATCACTTTCGACCATTAAAAAGGGCACTAGTCATTTTAATTTCAAATAGAATGAGCCATTTTTGAAGTTTCTACGACAACGCGTTCTATACAAACCTTATATGCCCCAAGGGCATAACTTACAACCCTTGCCCTGAGGGCTGTGGGGGGGGGGGGTTGTCAGCCTCAAAGGCCTAATTTCCAAAACTTTTAACAACGCTGAACAAAATGGCTATCTTAAAATTTTGATTAGATGTGTTTGTGGAAAAGGTGGGCGTGATAGAGGGGTTAGTTGCCCTCCAATCACTTTCGACTGTGAAAAAGGGCACTAGTCCTTTCAATTTGCAATCGAATGAGCCCTTTTTGTAGTTTCTACGACAACGCTTTCTATAAAAATCCTTATATGCCCCCAGGGCAAAACTTACAACCCTCGCCCTGAGGGCTGTGGGGGAGTGTCCTCCTCAAAAACATAATTTCCATCTGGAAATCAACTACGCTGAACGAAATGGCCATCTAAAAATTGTGATTGGATGTGTTTGGGGAAAAGGTGGGCATGAGAGGGGGGTTAGTTGCCCTCAAATCGCTTTCGACTATTAAAAAGGGTACTAGACAGTAGTAAGCTATCTAGTACTTTCACGATTACAAGCCCAGGGGCATAGATATGTGTGCAGTTTCACGGGTACATCGGCACACAACGGTATTCATCTATTACTATGAATGGTACATACCTTAGCAGACAGGTTTCTGAGGCAACACCTATTTTTTGGGCCAATCAGAGATGTTTCTACTAACGGTGCTCCATATATCCATATACGAATATCACGAACACAAGAATATGGGTGTAGTTTCACGGGTACAAGACTTATTAAACATGTTTTTCGATGTTCAATAGCCAAACCTAAAGTTCGTCAAATTGCGTATTCAAAGGTGGTCACTTTGTAAAAATACTAGTTTTGGCCCGGAGGCCTTATAATCATGTTTATTCACTATAAATTAAGATGCAATTAGTTATTCTAGATCAGTTGAAAGAACAACTTGAAAAAATAACCTTTTATTGTTAAATCTATTCATTTTCAAAGGAGAATTCTAAAAGAATCTTGGTAAGTGGATATAAATATATATTATTTCTTTTTATTCGAGACTTTTTTTCCTATAGTTACATATTAACTATCTTTCATATGGGTTTCAGGGGACTATTGCAATTAACAAATGCAAATTCATATGTTTATCTGACAGCTGACGAGGTATAGGGTATTTATCAGAACGCTTATCAGCACTTTAAAGAAATATCTCATTTTTAAGACTGAAATGGAGCAATGTCTCTCCTTTAAATATATACAATATCGGTAATATATTGGGATGAGGGTGGTGTATCCCATTGAAATTCGGAATAAACATCAAACGCCCATAATGCTCAAAGTTGTGTTTTTTTTTCTTTATGTATCGTATTTAAAGTATGTTTTATGTCACCCGTGCAGGTATAGGCTATTTGGCTTAAAATGCTTCTTAAGTACTTTACAGAAATACCTCATTTTTATAACTAAAATGGAACAATGCGACTCCTTTAAATATAAACAATATCGTTAATGTATTGGGGGAGTGAGCTTCGGTTTTGGGGAGGTGGAGGTGCTACCCTCCCTCCCCCCATTGAAATTCTGAATAAATAGCAAACGTCACTAATAGTCAAAATTGTGTTTTTTTTTCTTATGAGTTTAAGCGTATATATATATATAAGTTACCTAGCGAAAAATCTAAAATTAATTTTTATTCCAGGAGATTGATACTCAAAGCCCCGACCAAAAGCTACCGAAGCTAGATGCCGGGTCTGATAGCACTGACAGGAACCTAATCAGATCTTTGAACTTGAGGAGGGAGAGTGTAATCTGCTTTGCACCCCCTTCAGATATACAGATCACTTCTAATGAGCTATCTACAATTTCTAACGTAAGTGCATTTATCAGATAGATTTGTGTAATTGCGGTTTGGGGAGGGGAGACCCGGTGAGCATGCAAAAACAGAAACCTATTTCCATTCCACATAAATGAAAATTCAAAATAACCCCATATTTTTTATTCATGTTTATAACGCACTTACAATTTCGCTTTTGCAAATTCCTTTTCTAAATAATTTGCTTATTGTTTAATTTTCACGCCTTGATTAATCAGAGATGGCATCCACGTGGCAAAGTTAAAAATAACACATAGCAAAACCCTATCTATTGCATTTTCAGTTTAATTTGGCAGGAAGTAATTAACTTACACCTCGGGCTCAGCATGCCTCTTCTTTCTTGGCCAAATCAAATACAGGAGTCATATGCTTTGCATACGAATAACTGTTTTTGATTATGGTTTCTTGTAGACACGAAGCATAATTTTTCAAAGGAATTTAAAGAAAATAGATATTTATCATTCGCGCGTTTTTTTAAAAACTATAATCATAGCTATAGTTTTAGAAATACGAGACAAGAAGGGGTAGATATTCTGAAACTATTGTTATAATAATTTCAAGCACTTTTAGTGAAATCTGTCCATATTTCATGCTAATCTCAATTAAGCAAACTCAACGAGACGAACGCCGTTTGCTCCATTAATAATTTTTAATCGGCTAGTTGTATGCGCGCGTGTGTATTTACTCATGGGGTAATTGATGATGAAAAAATAGGGGGGTTTTGAGGAAAAGAGAGTGGGGATGGGGCAAGAAAAAAAGAAAACCTTAATTAGATAGTGTTTCAACTACAATATATTACTTGTGGTACTTATTTAGTAGCCGGTAAACAAGTAACTAGAAGTGCATTGAAATGGTTTGCGAAAAAGAGGTTATCGCTTCTTAGTGAGTTATTGCTAACTCCGTGACAGATATTTTTATCATACTTTCTTTTATTTCATTGGCACTTGCCAAACTCCACGTCATGTATGTTTATCAACTACTAAATAAGTACCAGGCTTTTTTCAGCTTATTTATTTTCTGTGAAATTAATATCGTAAAAGAGCGAAATATGAAATTTGTTAAGCTGTGTGCAGGTACTTTATACGATTGAACTGGAAAAGTATTTAACCAATATAATGCTAGGAGGAAAAGTAAGTTTTGACGGGGTGAAAAACTGGCATAGTTCTTTTGCGCGCGTGTGTATTTAATCATGGGGTAATTGATGAAGAAAACAAAGAGGGTGGTGCTGAAGAAAACAGAGGGGGGATTGGAAAAAAAAACCTTAATTAGATAGTGTTTCAACTACAATATATGACTTTTGGTACTTATTTAGTAGCCGGTAAACATGTGAATAGAAGCAAATCGAAATGCTTTACGAAAAAGAGGTTATCGCTTCTTAGTGAGGTATTGCTAACTCCGTGACAGATAATTTTATCGTACTTTCTTTTTTTTTCATTGGAGCCAAACTCCACGTCGTGTTTGTTTATCAACTATTAAATAAGTACAAGGCTTTTTTCTGCTTAATTATTTTCTGTGAAATTAATATCGTAAAAGAGTTGAAATATGAAATTGGTTTAGTTGTCTACAATTACTTTATATGATTAAAATGGACAAGCTTTTAGCCAATATAATGCTAGGAGGAAAAGTAAGTTTTAACAGGGGGAAAAATTGGCATACTTTTTTGACTTTATAAAATAGTGGATATTGCAAATGGAAAAGGAACTTTGTTTTTATAGATTAACATCGGTGAATTATTGGCAACATCGGCTTCAACTCAAGAAGCACTTATTTGCAATGAACCTTCGCTAATCCTTAAATCACCTCCAATGGACTTTAGAGATAGTGATTTAGTTGTTGATAACATGAAATGGCAAAGGGGGTTCTTAAATGATTGTTTCGGGGAATTAACTAGCCTAGACGATTTAAATATTGATATAGATATAATCGAGGCCCCGGAATGGACAAACATGTTTATAAACGAATATTTGGGGGATAGGCCCACAAGTGCATCTAAACTGGGTTCTAATGCCAACAGTCATAAAGAAATTCCAACACAGGACAATGCAGGCTGGCTAGATCAGCTCTCCCCAAATACCCTGGATGGTATACTCAGTGAATTGGGTGATTTCGCCCCACGCATCACTAATGCAATTGAACAGACTGGGGGTGGTGATGGTGCTATTGACGATATTATGCCACCACCACCATTGAGTTTGACGATAGTAGTGAAAATGAGTCACCAGCATTTATACTACCAGATTTTTTCTTATCTATCTCTGCCTTGCACCATACAAATGTTTATACGGTCGTTTTCGGTGACCCCTTTAATTCTTTGATGTCAGGGGGTATAATAACAAACCCCCTGGCTATTACTCACTCCTATTTTTACAAGATTCGAGCCCTTCTTGAACAAAAGATGGGGGTTTGAGGAGGGAGGGACAGTTTGAAGGCATCAATAGCACTAAAAATATTTGTTTAATGAAAATGCGAGCGAATTTTATTCAAAATTCTTGCATACAGAGATGTTAGCAATTTTCCCACATTTTACAAATTACAAGGAGGTTTTTGGGATTGGGTTAACAGCATTGTGACTAAACTAGATAATTATAATGAGGGGGGTAGTGGGTCAGTTCTTATATTTATTGAGAGTTTAAGCGTTAACATTTGCAGATTTAAAAAAGATTTTATTTTAAGAGGTGGGGGTGGGGAGAGGGCATTTGAATTAAAATATCATTCTGATTTAGAGGGTTGTAGGGGGATAAAACGAATCTGTTTCGATGCGAGGCTACAGTGTTTCAAATATGTATTTTTAATTGCCACCTTTAGACCTCTGCGTGATAATGCCTCTAAGAAAGAGTTGGACAAATTAGCAGCTAATGGGGATGTGTCGAGGTTTCCTAAAGTAGATTTTAATTGTTTAAATGATCAATTTCCCGTAAAATTAAAAGGGATAGATATTTTTGAGTGGGCTAATGCACATTTAAAGATTGGTGTTACGGTGTTGCAGTATGAACCAGAATTCGAGGAGGGTCATCGCTCCGATAAAAGTGGGGTATTATATAAAAAACGGGGTGGTGTATGCTATTATTGTCCAACTTGCCTCTAGTAATTTTGGACTGATTTAAAGTTAAAGCATCATATGAAACACTGTAAAAGTCACGGATACCAGGCTGTTGAAACGGTTAGCGGAGAAAGGGCAATCTTACGTTTTAAGACCTTTCAGAACACGCTTCTATAGAGCAATAAGATCGCTGTAGACTGCGAAGTGAAACTCACAGACGTGTAAGATTCGTTAAATCAAAATCGTGTTAAAATAAATGAAGCCATAGGGGTCTCTTACGCTTATGCGCACCGAGACTCCAGTAAAACAATTTAAGTGCTTGATGTAGTTAAGTCGTTGGGGGTGAAGACTACATGCGCTCGGCATTAACCAGTCTAATTAAAACAGCGAATGGTGCAATGTCTCACGTACGTTACACAAACGGCCCTATGCTCCTATCACCCGATGGAATATTGTTCATTGAAACTCGTAAAATAAGTTTGGTTCGCGGGGAAGAGTTCGATGATGGTGTTGGGAATGGGGGAAAGAGGAATGTGATTGACCACGATCATTTCTGGCAGGAAATTACATCTGGAGGGAGTAACTTTAGAGGGGTCGCACATCAATCGTGCAATCTAAACGTTAGACGACAATATTTCGTACCTGTTTTTATATACAATTCCAATTATGGTTGAAAGTTTATTTTACCAGCGTTGGCCCGCATTGCCAAGGGGGGAGTTGTAGGTAACGCCGGGATAGATGGTTCTTTTTCATATAATATCATACCCAAATCATCGGAGAAGCTTTATGCTGCTAGAATTCATGTGGAAAACAGTAAACAAGGGTAACACGTGCCTGAATAAAATCCGTTTTTTAGACTCTTTCTGTTTCTTCCCCAAGTCCTTAAGTTAGTTGATTCACGTACAGAAAAGCGATAATTTTGATAGCTTCCCTCTCCTTAAACAGCGCTTCCCCGATGAGGAAATGTATGATTTATTAACATGTATATATGCATATGATTACTACAAATCTGCCTCGAGGCTAGATGAGGTATCATTACTGCCTATCGAAGCATTTTACAATTCTCTTACGAAGAGTCAGTGCACCACTGGTGACTATGAATTTTCCAAGAGGGTTTGGGCACAGAGTGGGTGTGAAAAGGGGTGGGATTACTGTAAACTGTACTTTGACAGTGATGTACTGACTCTTCTGGACATTGCATGCAAAAACATGGATAAAATCAATGGGGAATTTGGGTTGGATTTAGGGTATTATTTTCCCACTCCTCATCTGGTGATGGACTTGATTCTTAAAACCAGCAAAGAAGAAATAGGTCTGATCGCCGATGTGGATCAGCATCTGTTTGTAGAGGGGTGGGTATGTTTTTCACGGGGATCGTATCATGAAAACTGATCCGACCGGACAGCACACCGATGAAAAGTCCGATGCAGTTTTTTGGATATAAATTCCCTTTACCCATCAGCAATGTCTCACTACTGTTTGCCGTGTGGGAGTTGCGAATGGCTTAACAATCCATGTGCTTCGAATTTCCCCAACATTGCTACTTTTGAGGAGAATGGGGCACAGGGATGGGTTTTTGAAATTGACGGTGAAGTACTCATGGAAATCCATGACTCGGTAAAATAATTTCTTTTCCCGTGCATAAATATGCCGGTGGGTAGGGACTCTCTGAATCCCTACAATTTATCTTTAGTAGAGGATGGGATTATGCACTGGGTGCCTTCAAAGCAAAAACTTATTGCTGACCTCAACCCGAAACAGTATATCGTTGTACATCACGAGCTATTGAAATGGATGGTATCCAATGGTTTCAAAGTCACAAAGATTTATAGAGCCCCCCCCCCCCAATTTGATCAAAAGCCCTACATGGAAACGTTTATTGACACCTATGTCAGTAAACGTTCACAAGCGAAAACGAAGGTTGAAAAAGAAGTCTAAAAACTCATTTTAAAGTCAGCCTTCGGTAAAATGTGTGAAAGCGTACAAAACAGAACTCGTTTTTACATTGCAATCCCAAAGATTGCGCTTGAATCATTGCGGATCCAAACTTCACATCGTTCATAATCATAGACTCTGATATGGTGCTCCTACATCGTAAGAAAAGAAACATTATTTTAAACAAAGATATTGCATGCGGGAGTGCAATAGTGGAAATATCTAAAAAACTCGTGTTGTCATTTTATTATAATTTATGCAAGGTATAACGGTCGATTAAGGGACAAGTTCAAGTGTATTATGGGGACACTGATTCACTCCTCTTAAAGTTAAAACTGAAAGTTTTTTGAATGATTTTGAAAATTGAGAGTACATTAGCTCACAAATGGACTACACTAACAGGAATGAATCCCTCTATCCAGAGCTAGTGAAACGCCAGGCCCCAAATCAATTGTTAATGTTAAAATATGAAACGGGAAGTGATCTAATATCCAGTAGTGTGTTTCCTGGGCCGTATACTGTGTGGAAAGGCACAACAAGGATATCTAACAAGTTTGCAAGGAGGTGCCTACACACTTTGTAAAAAATAATTTCAACATGAGTGTCTATAGAAACTGTGTGGAACATAGTTTAGTCCCAAGAGCGAAAGTCATGGCGATTCACTTTTTAAAATTTAAAAACTACACAGTTAGAGTTGAGAAAAACACCATATCAGCCATATAAGACAAAGTCTATGTACTTGAGGATGGTGAGAAGGTACTACCAAACGGTCACTATTTAATTTCAGACCGAATTGAATGTCTAGAGTATAGACAACAACTCGGTCGACAAAAATTAACTTAAATTCTTTAATAGTACAAGGTGGGTGCTGGATATTTAATTTTGTATAATCAAAATAAATAAATTTTCAATATATGTGTGTGTGCAAGGCAGAGCAGTTACTTCCTTATAATTTCAATATACATATGTAGAAATATTTAATGTTATTGACCGGCCCCCGGCCCGCCGCACTTCCCTGGCTACCGCAGCAGCCACCCCCGGGGATGCGGGGGGGGAATGAGGGGGGACCCCATTTCAAATTAAAAATGTTGTTATAAATAAAAAAATTAATAATTTTAAGTGTATTGTTTAATAAATGTTGTAATTTTTTATTATAAATAAGTAAAAAAAAGTGTACTTATTAAATATAAAGTGTGTGTGATGTTATTTTAAGTGTATTTTCCTAGGTCCTATTTCTAATAAATATTTTGTTTTTCTTATAAATAAATAAATAAAAAAAATTTTTATGTGTATTTTTTTTGTTTAAAGTGCCTTTTTTCTAATTGTATTATTTGTAAAGTGCTGCTACTTTTATGTTGATAATAATAACAGAGAATATGATTCTTTATTTACTTTTTCTTCTTATTATTCTTGAACGGAGTAGTAGTAGTAGTAGTAGTAGTAGTAGTAGTAGTAGCAGTAGTAGTAGCAGGGAAATTATTTAGTCATTAAACATCTATAGTTTACAGTTAGTTGTAGACGAGCTGTTGAAGGGAACAGCAATATGTATCAATTTGAAACACCATTCAGATCGTTTCTGTTTGGTCCATCAATGTCAGGCAAAACGACACTCTTAACTAAAATAATCAAAAATTGTAAGAATATGTTTATGGAAAAGCCGAAAAAAATCTACTATTCCAGCTGTGTTTGGCAGGAGTCATATGATAAAATAAAAGCAATTGCTATGTCTGGGTTGGCGCAGATACAATTCATACAGGGACTTGATGTTTTCGACACTACTGAACAAACTCTTGGCTGATTATTGACCATTTAGCCTAATTTAGGAAATGCTACAATTGTTTACCGTTCGCTCTCATCAAGAACAGATTTTTGTTATTCTAGTTCTACACAATCTCTTTCATCAGAGCAAATGTATGCGAACACTTGCCTTGAACAGTACCTACTGTATTATCTACAGAGTTGTTCGTGATTCTAGCTCGCTAATAACTCTCAATACACAAATATATCCCAGCGCCCCCAAATTTCTACTTTCAGCGTACAATCAGGCAACTAATAAACCCTACGGCTACATCCTATTGGATCTTAATCAAATTACACCTGAGAATTTACGCGTAGTCACAGATATTTTTGAAAATAAAATTAAAGTATATCTTCCCGTGAACAGTAAAAAAGGTTATTAGTTGGCATCATGACACTGAAGAAACTAAATGAAAATAGACATTTATTTTCCGTTCTAAGCACTTCAAAACCCCAACTTATGAAAGCCATACTCAAAGAAGGTATTGACAAGGATTTCATTAATCCAATATATGAACTGTGTTTAAGTCTAACCGAGGTCAATTTTCAACTGCCAGAACTAGTTAAGTAACAGGCAAAGCAACATCGTTCCATTGTACGTGCCTTGGCTTGTAAAAAAAAAGGAAAAAATTTTAAAAGGAAATGTCTTCTTGAAGCGGGCGGTAGCCTTCTTACACTTTTACTGCCAATAATTGCAGGACTTTTAAACAGTCTTCTATAGATGGCTAAACCCTATGAATTGACTCCAATAGCACTCGCAATCTCACCCGTGGAACACTTTGAGGACAATCTGAGTAAATTCATTGACAACCAGAATGTTGAGGATGATAAAAATCTACTTTTACTTCAAGATTCACTTCGTCGAGTGGACAAACATAAGCCCTATCGTAAGAGAGCCAGTGTCATTGATCACACAAAGTACCATCTCCACAGAATTCTTCTGCTACCACTGGGACACAATTAAAAAAGGAGGAATTGGATTCAATAGTGTCGAGCATTGGAAATCTAATGCTGCTCTCATATCGTGAACGAAATAAACGACCCAAAACATATCTCATGGAAAGTGGTCAAGGTCATATTCAAGTTGATAGCAATGGGAAAGGGATTATAATTCAGGGCAAGAGCTATAATCTACTTGATTTAATCTATGATATGTTTACAAATCGTAAAGGACTTTTATCATTTGACAGTCATTTATACAACTTTCTAAATACATTAAACTTCCCCAAAAACCTTATTAGCAATAGGCAAAATACTAAAAAAATTAATTGAACATACTCCTTCCTCATCAACAACAACAACATTAAAACATGAAGAAGAAGATTTTAAATCAATCATGGAAAATACCAGCTCACCTAGTGTAAACATTTCTTTAAGAATGAGGAGGATAAGCACACCGCTGATAGCTAGAAAAAAGCGACGACGTACTGATATCAAATCAACACCACCACCACTATCACCCCCAGTGTACAAAAGGGTAGAGGACATTACAATACCTGTTTACGTTCAATATGTCTGAATTTCTGTAACATCCTTATAAAAAAGTTGGCGCAGTGGGGAGTATGAGTTTACCCGTCACCCCGCTAAAAGCCAATTGTGATCCCACCAAAAGTCTACGAGACTATCTAAAAAATAAAACAAACTACATCCTACATATAAATCATAGGCTTCGTGCTAATCATTGTCGAAAAACTAAAGCCTTTTTCCCCCTAGATATTATGCAAAAAGATATCTTAACTCTAGATGAGATTCAAAGGCGTCACAATACACCGTACAAGTACATTCTACTTGCAATCAGTGTTTTTAGTTGCTATCCATATGCCATTCTATTGCGGTCAAAGAGAGCTGTTGAAGTTTCTCAGGCTATAGAAAGTATTCTTGAACAGGATTCGTATAAGAAAATTCAAACGGATCGCGGTAGTGAATTTGTTAATCCACATGTTAAAAAAGTACTAATGGAATATAATACAATGCTATACCAAATCCCGGTCCTATAAAGACTGCATTGGTTGAACGATTGATTAGAACTATTCGACTTTTAATTTCAAGATATTGTCCATTTAAAAATACGCCTGCTTTTATTCAAGAATTAGATAAAAGCATGTTACTTTATAATCAACTAGCCCATCGATCATTGTCCAACTTAACCCCAACGGAAGTTCATCATTATGATCATGAAACATTTGATACTCTTCTTGAACAATATTCCAATGAAACGATTGTGAAGAAAAAATTCAATATTGGTGATATTGTTCGAAGTAATAGAACAACTAATATTTTTGAAAAGGGCAATAACTTGTGGTCCACGGAACTTTTTAAAGTGGCAAAAATTCTAGACACCAAACCCATTACTTATTGTCTACAAGACGCCAAAGAGGAAGAGATTCTCAGTGGTTTTTATGACTATGAACTACAAAAAGTTAAAAATAATAGTGAAACCTATCAAATTGAAAAGATATTAAAGACTCGTACTCGCAGGGGCAAGAAACAGTTACTTGTTCGTTGGCTAGGATACAACTCTGATTTTGATTCTTGAATCGGTGGTGGAGACATTAACAATGCCCAATGATTTGTATATAACATTTATTTCCAACGTCTCCGATCTTCTCTACAATGACTTCATTAAAACAAGTGATTTTTGGACGAAACTCTACCCCGCCATCAAACTTGATGGGACGTTTGTTGGGCTCTTGTCGACTGCATTCTCAAAAATACATACGATATCCTGAGAAAAGATCGCATATATGATATAAAAATTAGACCCTATGATTGGCCGCCACCCGCAGGGGATCAACATCAAATTCAAAAGATCAATTGGTTGGATTATCCATATGTTGAATTACCATATGAGGAACTCACCTATATGAATTATTTATGTCGTTCTATCAATAAAAGAGTTTCTGCACGTAAAAAAGGAGCCTTTCGTTTAAACTTTTCAAAGGAAGACGTTAGGATTTGTTTTAGCTTGCTCATTGTCGATAAAAATGCTATTCTTAACAAAAATCTACAGTATATTTTGCGGTTTAAACTAAATAAACTCCATGGTAAAAGTGCCAGAAACACTCTTATTATTTTTGCTAAGTATTCACCAGGGTTTTTCATCGATGATATCATATTTTTCCGAGTTCAATTTGCCTACACATACAGATTGATAATAGTATTAACTCGCTTTAACAGGCCCAACAACGAATAACCAATGAATATCAAGTTAGGCTTTGATATGAATAGCGCCCTCGTAATATCCCTGTAGACACGCAATATTTAGACATATGTCTGTTAACGCTAAGAACTGAATTAGGTGACCCTCTAGCAATGTCAAAAGGTTTGGATGTGATTACATGTCATTTTCGACCCATCATCTTCACTACCTAAGATCAACAATAGAAGAATTCCATTTGTCTGTCCTGATATCAACTGCTACGTTGGTGCACTGAGTCCTCGTCAAATAGGTTTTGGATTGGACTAATACAAGGGGCGTACTACAATGTCTGGCTATGGTCTTGGTAGCTGGTTTGCTAGGCTATTTCGTTCTGCACTACCCCTTGCCAGAAAATATGTATGTTGAATTACCATATGGAGAACTTACTTGTATGAGTGATTTATGTCGTTCTACCAATAAAAGAGTTTCTGCTCGTAAAAAAGGGGCCTTTCATTTCAACTATTCAAAGGAAGAGGGGAGGATATACATTAGCTCACCCATTGCCAATGAAAAGGTTATTTTCAATAATAATCTAAAAGATGTTCTTGGGTTTAAACTAAATATCATCAATGGTAAAAGTGCCGGAAGCACTATTGTTATTTTTGCTGAGTATCCACCAGCCTTCTCCTTGGACACTTGTATATTTCTATATGTCTCATTTGTTGAAACATCCATAGTTGGCAATAGCAATGTCCCTCTCCTACAAGTTCTTGAACGAAAAACCAATCAAGACCATATTTATCATTACAATATAAAGCACCTTCACTATATCCCCGTAAACACTTCATATTTGGAACTCTGTCAGTTAACACTAAGAACTGAATTAGGTGATCTTCTAGCAATATCAAAAGGTTTGGCTGTGATTACATGTCATTTTCGACCCATCATCATCACTACCTAAGAGCAACAATAGAAGAATTCCATTTGTCTGTCCTGATATCAACTGCTATGTTGGTGCACTGAGTCCTCGTCAAATAGGTCATGGATTGGACTATTGCAAGATGCATGCTACAATGTCTGACTATGGTCTGGTAGCTGGTTTGCTAGGCTATTTCGCACTACCCCTTGCCAGAAAATATGTATGTTGAATTACCATATGAAGAACTCACTTGTATGAATGATTTTTGCCGTTCAATCAATAAAAGAGTTTCCGCTCATAAAATAGGAGCCTTTCATTTCAGCTATTCAAAGAAAGGGAGGAGGATATACATTAGTTCACCCATTGTCAATGGAGAGGTTATTCTCAATGATAATCTAAAAGATTTCTTTGGCTTTAAACTAAATATAATCAATGGTAAAAGTGCCGGAAGCACTAATGTTATTTTTGCTGAGTATCCACCAGCCTTCTCCTTGGACACTTGTATATCTCTCTATGCCTCATTTGTTGAAACATACGGAGTTGGCAATAGAAATGTCCCTCCCCAGTTCTCACACGAAAAACCAATCAAGATCATATTCATCATTACAATATAAAGCACTTTCACTATATCTCCGTAAACACTTCATATTTAGAAGTCTGTCAGTTAACACTAAGAACTGAATTAGGTGATCTTCTAGCAATATCAAAAGGTTTGGCTGTGATTACATGTCATTTTTGACCAATCATCGTCACTCCCTAAGATGAATAATAGAAGAATTCCATTTGTCTGTCCTGATATCAACTACTATGTTGCTACACTGAGTCCTCATCAAATAGGTCATGGATTGGACTATTACAAGGGGCGTACTACAATGGCTGGCTAAGGTACTGGTAGCTGGTTTGCTAGGCTATTACGTTCTGCACTACCTCTTGCCAGAAAATATGTATGTTGAATTACCATATGAAGAACCCACTTGTATGAATGATTTGTGTCGTTCTATCAATAAAGGAGTTTTTGCTCGTAAAAAAGGAGCCTTTCATTTCAACTATTCAAAGGAAGAGGGGATGATATACATTAGCTCACCCATTGCCAATGAAAAGGTTATTCTCAATGATAATCTTAGATAGATTTTTCGGTTTAAACTAAATATGATTAATGGTAAAATTACCGGAGCACTAATGTTATTTTTGCTGAGTATCCACCATCCTTCTCCTCGGACACTTGTATATTTCTCTATGTCTCATTTGTTGGAACATCCAGAGTTGGCAATAGCGTTGTCCCTCTCCTACGAGTTCTTGAACAAAAAACCAATCAAGAGCATATTCATCATTACAATGTAAAGCGCCTTCACTATATCCCCGTAAAAACTTCATATTTAGAACTCTGTCAGTTAACATAAGAACTGAATTAGGTGATCATCTAGCAATATCAAAAGGTTTGGCTGTGATTACATGTCATTTTCGACCCATCATCATCACTACCTAAGATGAACAATAGAAGAATTCCATTTGTCTGTCCTGATATCGACTGCTATGTTGGTGCACTGAGTCCTCGTCAAATAGGTCATGGGTTGGACTATTACAAGGGACGTACTACAATGTCTGGCTATGGTCATGGTAGCTGGTTTGCTAGGCTATTTTACACTACCCCTTCTCAGAATATATGTCTGTTGAATTACCATATGAAGAACCCACTTGTATGAATGGTTTATGTCGTTCTATCAGTAAAAGAGTTTCCGCTCGTAGAAAAGGAGCCTTTCATTTCAACTATTCAAAGGAAGAGGGGATAATATACTTTAGTTCACTCACTGCCAATGAAAAGGTTATTCTCAATAATAATCTAAAAGACGTTCTTGGCTTTAAACTAAATATAATCAATGGTAAAAGTGCCGGAAGCACTAATGTTATTTTTTGCTGAGTATCCACCAGCCTTCTCCTTGGACACTTGTATATCTCTCTATGCCTCATTTGTTGAAACATACGGAGTTCGCAATAACAATGTCCCTCTCCTACGAGTTCTTGAACGAAAAATCAGCCAAGACCATATTCATCATTACAATATAAAGCACCTTCACTATATCTCCGTAAACACTTCATATTTGGAACTCTGTCAGTTAACACTAAGAACTGAATTAGGTGATCCTCTAGCAATGTCAAAAGGTTTGGATGTGATTACATGTCATTTTCGACCCATCATCACTGCCTAAGATGCACAATAGAAGAATTCCATTTGTCAGTCCTGATATCAACTGCTATGTTGGTACTCTGAGTCCTCGTCAAATAGGTCATGGATTGGACTATTACAAGGGGCGTACTACAATGGCGGGCTATGGTCATGGTAGCTGGTTTGCTAGGATATTTCGTTCTGCACTACCTCTTGCCAGAAAATATCTTGTGCCTGGTGCATCAAATTTTGCTGCCTCAACACTACAGGACTGGGGGTAAGGTAAAAATTCCAACGAGAGTGTTAAAGAAAATATTAGATCTTCAGCAAGAGCCGTTGGCGAGCAATTAAAATCTCAGCAAAATGGGAAGGGGTTAAAAAGGGTGCGTGACCATCATTCACTCATCAGTTTCTACCTAGGTGTGAAGCGAAGGACATCAACAACAACTTTGAGTAATAAAAGGAAGAAGACTAATAATAATAATAAGAAGAAAAGATTGTTAGATGAAGGAAGGATTTTTTCTCTTAAGATAACCTATCTCTCCCACAAAAAAGAATCGTATTCATAGATCAGTTGCTGATTGTAAATATTCCATGGTAAAAATATTTATATCAGTTTCAGACGCGGCTAGTTTCAGCGACTAAATCCTCTACAACCCCTCTCATACAACTAGATGATCCAGATATTATTCTATGCAGGCTATCTAATTGATTCGTCATCAATATTTATTGATTTAAATGTTGTGGTAAAGAAAAAGTCAGATAATACAGCTCCCAATGCTGCCGATGGTCTGTCATATGAAAACTATATCTTAAATAACTTATTCAAACAGATTAATGTATTCATTAATGGAACATAGTTGAGTACTAGCAATAATTTATCCAACTATGCAAGCTACATACAATTTACGATGATGACACCAAAGGCATATAAGGAGATGAGAGGTCGGGCACTGGGCTATGAATATCGAACAGTTTTTGATACTGATGATGAGTTAACAGCTGCAGTGACCCAGGAGTATCATTTAGTAGGAAAATTAAATCATGATATATTCAATATATCCCAATGGTTACCCCCCAATGTCAAGATTGACATAAAGTTGCAACTAGCCCCATCGCATATCATTTTGAGAAAAACACTTGCTACATCACCTGATGCAAATGTCATTATCACTTCGGCAATTCGTTATGTTCGAAAACAACAGGTTATGAGCTCTGTTGCATTGGCATTGGAAAAGCTAAGAGCCAATGCTAACAAAATTAAACTTCTTGTCCCCCATACGATCACCAATCAACTTCTTATTGCCACTGGCTCTCGAAGTTTCACCCATTCATCATTTATCAATGGAGGACTCCGATCAAAACTCGCTTTGGCCTTTGTGAAGAGTGCCAGTGTCGTTGGATCCTAGACTCCATCCTCCCATGCTTTTAATTTGTTTGGTCTATCTAGCCTTGTGTGCAAAGTGAATGGAATCCCATTGTACACTTTATCATTTGCTAAAAAAAAATCCTACAGAACTCTATAAGAATTGACTACGCAATCACTGGATCATGATTTATAACTATGTGAAAATTGAATAAGTAATTCAATGTTTTCAAAAAATCATGATGTAATTGTTTTGGACTTGTCTGGCACCCAGGATATGAGCAAAGTACGAACGGGGAATGGACGTTTAGAATGCACATTTGCCAACGCCTTGACTGAAAGTATCACGCTTATATCATTGAGTCAACTTGAAACCTATTAGGAAATCACACCCGACGACAGTGTTCTACTAGACCTAGCACCTTGAACACAAACCAAATATTCAGCGTATTTAATTTGGATCTACACATGTCCCAGTACAAGTCCTAGTGCATACCATCGGACTTCATTGAAAAAATTCCAAGTGTTAACAATACCCTAATCATTGTTAATAGCAGTCCATAGAGTTTGAAGACAGGTCATTGGCTATACATCTGTCGAACAGCGAAGAATATCGAATTTTTTGATCCTCTTGGCCTATCATATAAATTCTAAACTCCACACATCAGAAACTTTATTGAGAGCAGTGGGAAAACTATTATTCAAAATCAAAGGTGAGTACAGGATTTAACGACTAAGACATGTGGCTTTCATGCACTGCTCTTTTTCATGTTCAGATGTCGTGGCAATACCTACAATCATTTTCTCAGCATTTACGTTGACTTTCCTTGATTGAACGACTTTCTAGTGGAAAATATACTTTCAAGTGTGAAAAATATTGATTATAGTGCCCTACGAATAAAATTTTCTAAAAATACACGTAAGATTGCTTGTGTATCAAGACAATGGTTGTACATAATCAAAACGACTTTCTACTCTTTAAATTTCTTCTTTTATCATGTATAGGTATTTGTCGAGAACAAGTAAAGTACGTAGATCATCTTAATTCACTGTATACTGATCCTGATTTGCTCCAATGTCAGGGTTACATTTTCTACAGTATAATGTAACTTCACTTTGTACAGTCAATGATACTATTCTCATTCATTTTGTAAAATTGGCATGTTTCAATTTGCTTATTTGAAGCAATGTCACATACAGTATCCTCAAGTGGTGAATCACATTCCGTAACAGCCAAATAAAAATCAGTAGGCTTATAATCATAGTAGCCATTGTTGTTACAACGACGACGTAGAAACCAAATTCTTTTGTTGTTCCAACAGTTGAATCGTAGACCTGTCTCCTCCTCCCAAAACAATCTAAAGCCACGACGATACCAATCTCTTAGCAATAAACTAAAATCACGTTTAGGATTCTTTCCAATCATACCAGAATATTTATTCTCCTACTGATTACATTTATCATAGTGGCAATTTAAAGATAGGTGTTCTCTAGGATGAGAGTCACACACCCCTTCAAGACAGGAATTACAACCTTTAATTTTTACGGCATATCCTCTATGCAATTTACACGGGTTGCATAATCTGCACTTTTCATGAGACTCATAAATCACTGTACAATTATCACATGATGACCAGCTGCCCAGTGTATACATGCATTGTGGGCATGTATGGAACATTTTTTCATGTGTTGACACTCTCACCGCCAAAATGAAACTGAGCTACGATCAAAAAATTGAGTGGGATAGAGAGAGGAGTAAAATGCTCTTTGAACAAAATCCTTCTCGTGAAAAAAGTCTTAAATTTCTAAGCTAGTGCATGTTTAAAATCAAATCCACAATATCATTTTGTCTTGTCGTGATTAATGTGTCAATAAATTGTGTAAATGCCTTTGGACCACGACGTAAAAGCTTCATGCAATAGTCTAATGACGGAGACTCAGTTTTCATTATATCGATAAACATTCCCTGAGAAAATATCCCCCTTTGAACTGATAACTCCAGAATATTATCATTTTTAAACAAACATTTTTCCGCAAGCACAAGAGTTTCTCTGGTTTTCTTTTTTCCATATCTACTCATTTCTTAGAGTCATAGAACTTGCAAGGTCAGCTTTAGACTAATCAGGATTCCTTTTTCTACTTTAAAAATATGCGCTAACCTACTATAGAGAAAAATATCTTCGATTTAGAAACAATTTTATTGAATATAAATGCAAGAATAATAATCACTGATTCAATTTATTCTCTTCAATTTGTCTATCTGGCATATTTAAAGCAACTGGATGTCTATTCATATACCCAGTACTCATCATTGTAAAAAAGCATAATTTCTTTTCAAACTTAAATTTTCCTTATGATTTTAAATTTCTTGGGTACATACCATGCCATTTAAGGCTAATTTTACATCATCGTGTTATTTCCACAGCCAATTTTGGTACTCCTGTTCTTGTATCATTGCTGCTACCTGCTCAACCATCAAGCCCCAATAGTGTAAATGTGCCACTCATTTTCTTTGCTAATATCGTCTGAAATAATAATAAACTGTTCTTTCTCTGAATTCGATTCTCTTACCAATATGAACTACAATGAAAATCACTCCTTATATTTGAATCCAATTACTAATCAAGTTACCGTATATGAACTACCCTCTGTATCAACTCTCTCTGATTGGCCCAAAAAATAGGTGTTGCCTCAGAAACCAGTCCGGTCAGGCATGTACCGTTCATAGTAATAGATGAATGACCCTGATGAGCCGATGTACCCGTGAAACTGCACACATATCCATGCCCCTGGGCTTGTAATCGTGAAAGTACTAGTTAGCTTACTACTCTAGGCCTTTGAATGTCCAATCGAATGAGCCCTTTTTCAAGTTTCTATGACAAAGATTTCAATAAAAACTTATATGCCCCCAGGGCATAAATTATAACCCTTGCTCCGAAGACTGTGGAGGGAGTGCCCTGCTCAAAGGTATAATTTCCTGAACTTTAAACTACGCGGAACAAAAAAACTATCTCAAAATTTTGATTGGATGAGTTTTGGGAAATGGTGGGCGTAAAAGGGGTGTTAGTTGTCTTCCAGTCACTTTCGACTATTAAAAAGGGCACTAGCCATTTCAATTGCCAATCGAATGAGCCCATTTTGAAGTTTCTACGACAACGCGTTCTATAAAAAAAAAACCTTATATACCCCGATTATATAAGTTACAACCCTTGCCTTGAGGGTTGTGCGGGGGGGGGGGTGTGATTCTCAAAGACCTAATTTCCAGATCTCTCAACTACGTTGAAAAAAATAGCTATCTTAAAATTTTTATTGCCTGTGTTTGGGGAAAAGGTGGGTTTGAGAGGGGGGTTAGTTGCCCTCCAATCACTTTCGACTATTAAAAAGGGCACTAGCCCTTTGAATTTCCAATCGAATGAGCCTTTTTTGAAGTTTCTACGACAATGTTTTCTATAAAAACCTTATATAGCTCCAGGGCATAACTTACCACCCTTGCCCTGAGGGCTGTGGGGAGTGTCCTCCTCAAAAACATAATTTCTATCTGGAAATCAACTACTTTGAACAAAATGGCTATCTCAGAATTTTGATTGGATGTGTTTCGGGAAACGGTGGGCGTGGAAGGGGTGTTAGTTGCCTTCCGTTCACTTTCGACTATTAAAAAGGGCACAGGCCACTCCGATTTCCAATTGAATGAGCCCTTTTTGAAGTTTTTATGAAAACTTCTTCAACACAAATTACCCTGCTCTAAAGAAAATTAATAAGACATTGTGCCGACTTCATTCTTATGTGCCCTCAGGTTAGCGCATAAAACCCTTTCGCCTAGGGTTTTGGGGGACTGTTCTTCGGTAAAACCTTTGTCCTGTCTGGAAGTCATTTACTCGGAAAGATGTGGCTATTTAACAGTTTTGATTGAATGTGTTTGGGGAAATGATGGGCTTGGGAGGGGGGCTAGTTGCCCTCCAATCACTTTCGACTATTAAAAAGGGCACTAGCCACTCCAATTTCCAATCGAATGAGCCCTTTTCGAAGTTTCTACGACAACTCCTTCGATACGAAGTGTCTTGGTCAAAGACCAAGAGCCAAAACAATAAATAAATAAATAATACATTGTGCCAACATCGTTCTTTACTTAGGCTACTATGATAAGAAGCTTTTTTAAAAGTACTAAAAACCGTGAACGTGAAGAGCGAGCGATTGATGATGGGGTGAACCTCCTCCCTAATATACGGAATCATTTCTGCATGTTTTAAGTTTAACTTTGCTCCTTACTTTCAGTTGAAAAAACTTGTTTTTTTAGTTTAAATATTATAACAGGTCCTGTTACGGCATATTTTAAACGATAAGATAGAACATCATTCTCTTGGGGAATGCTGTTACTCAAAGTTTTCCTAATAGCGTCTTTCAGTATGGCAAAATAATTATTACTTCTACCCTGCTTTGCAAGAGAATACGTAATAGTTTTATATTGAAAAATTATGAGAGATAATAGAACTTACAATTAGACAAACCTAAAAAGCACAACAACTTATAACTAACTATATTTTAAGATATTTGAAATATAATATTCTGACAATATTTTGTAAAATTATCTCTCCAAACAAAGCATTAACAAGACTTTCGATTTAAGTAGTGTATTTCGTTAAATTTTGACGTTTCTTTTTTATCTTTCTATTATGCTTGAAAAATGTGGGTCCTAAAATACCGCAAGAGAATAAGACAGAAACACAAGATCTGGCAATTCATGTGAAAACTTTCTCATGTGTGTTTTACAGATGTGCAAGGACACAAAAAAGTGCAAGGTGCCCTTAGTCAGCTAAGTCAATTTTAGTAGGTCATTTATTCTAAAACTTAATTTGCTCAGCCATGCGGGGCGCTGAAGAGACTATATCATTGGATAACGACAAAAACCTAATGGTACTACGCCGCAAATTACAAAAAGAATGATACAAAAATTTAAGCAAAAAGAAAACAAGCGGAGATAAATGCAAAATTTTTTCAAGGATGTACAATTTCTTAGTTTTAATGATGATGAATAATAGGCAAATTTTGGTAAATTTGTGTTCAGCCAATCCAACATTATGATTGCTTATTGACATTAAAAGAAGTGGGAAAGTAAAAAAAAAACGTTAAAAAATTTAACTTTTATTTTAAAAAAATGAGGAAGAAACGCTGAGACAGAGTGAGAGAACAAGAGGAAAGAGTGTGAGAGAGAGAGAGGGGGGGGGGAGAGGGAAACTGAGGAAGAGGTAACGTAAAAAATAATTCTTGAATTGCCTAGAGTATGATATCCCATGAGAGAGCCAAAATAGCCAACATGAAATTAGCTCAAGTTTTGGACGCTGGATCTCAAATGCTTCTCTTTCCCGGACGAATAGATTTAAAAGGCGTGAAAAGCAGGGACACACATAAGGTGTCTCCAAGTCGGACTATATGCTGCTGAAACCTCTAAACTTTTCATTTCAATTTTTTCAGTTCTCATATAATGTAGTTTGTTTTATGGCTTCAAAGTCCAAACATAAATTGTTGCGTTTTCTTGCCTGGCAAAAATTCATGAGAACAAAATTTTTAGATTGCAGCTAAAATAAACAATCAATTAAAAAAAAAAGAAAATTATAACTCATTTCATTTTAGGCATCGTACCCGGTTTAACACGGATAATACGATACTTACAAAAAAAAAAAACAGAACCAGGACTATCGAAATTTTCCCCATGAAAATGTCCTTTGAATGAAAGTTGACAATTTGTGCATGGCAGATGGGGGTTATGCTTTCCCTAGGGATACATCCATAAAACTTTTTTCAACTGTTCTAACATTTCCCATTAGCAAGGACCACTTTCGGCTCAAACAAAGTCTCTAATCGACAGTATTTCCAGCTATGGGTACTTTAATCCGATGTGGAGGAAGAGCGTGCGCACCCGTGTTGGTCTTGAGCAGTTTGGTGCAGCATCGAGTTGATAGTAGTAGTAGTAGTAGTACAAATGTTCAAAGAGGTGTGACCGGGATTTACCAAGGGGAAGAATCAGGATTTTCCTTAGGAAGGAGGGGGTGTAAAGTTCTGAATAAAATTCTTGGAACAAGAGATGTTTGCAATTCGGGTCAATGTTATGTTGTAATTTAGGTTTACAGGGGTAATTTTTTTTTTTATTCCTAAATTCGTGGTGTCAGGTATAATTAGATATCTGATTGCCGCTAGTCTTTTATTGAGGTTTTAGATTACTGATGAACTTTTCTTTTGAAAGGGTCAACACGGGAACTTTTAGGGATAACGTCCCCAGGAAGATAATTCCAAATCGAAATGCAATGTCGAATGAAACTGTTCTCCAAATACTCTATTCTTGGTGTGCCAGCCTCAAGATAAATGGACTGCGTGCATTCGTGTCTGTCTTGTTGGTTGAATAATGGTGGGGTCAATACGAGAAACCTCTCGAGAAGAAGGTGAATTTATGTGCTTGTAGAAGACAACCATCGACGCTACATCAAACCTCTTGCTAACAGACTGGAAAGAGTAGTTGGGAACGACTGAACCCGCCCTATCAGCCATATTCTGAATCTTTTGGAGAGGTGTGAACAAAGTTTTTTGGAGCACCAGCATACAGCAAGCATCCATGCTCGGCGATAGGTCTAATGCAAGACCTGTTAAGTAGAATGATCGAACTGAGGGGTAGAAGATTTTGCAGCGAAAGGTGATCCTCAGCTTACTTGCGCAGGGTGTTCTCTCCCGAGCAAGGTGGGATATCCAAGAGAGATCTGTGGACAAGTGAATCCCGAGGAGACGAAGTTCGTCGACTTTAAAACAGAAAAAACTCCTTTTAAGCTGAACTTGAACAAATTCATTTACATCAGAGACACATTTTAGAGAAAAATGTAGGAAGATTCAAATTGGGGAGATGTCCTAAGTCTGTAAATGTAAAAATAAGTTTCTTGGATAAGAACTTGGTGTAGCCTATAATCCGTCATAACCTCAATGCCACCAAAGTAAATACTTGTTATTACTAATTTTATTTCTTAAGCAAAATAAAATGATACCATTTTATGATTTCTCCTAATTTTGGTTACATTTTACTATATTTTATTTAATATTTTCAAAATGTACTTCTGCTAAAAGTTTGATAATTTGTTGAAGAGTCAATTCTAACCGTCTTCCGAAACAATTCTTCACATTTGTTGTACAAGTCTTTTAGGTTAAAAATTCTCTGAAAACTGCTTGAAATTGTTGATTAAGGGACAATGTTTTAGTTTTTCTAAGCAAGTTTAGATTATTCTCTAAGAAAAAATTTAGGCACTATAACAGTTCTGAATCAGTAAATTGATAGATCTTAGTCAAATGAATCTAATAATATAAATATCTTCTCTTTTTGGTGCAAGTTCTAGCTGCAAGGCTTTTGCAAAACGCTTGTTTCAGAGGGAATATACACATTAACACTGTGTTAGTGTAACCGTTTATCCATGGCTTAGCAGTTTTCCAATACAATTGTTATTGTTATTATTATCCTGACCAACCGTTCTGCCATCAGTCAAATTGCAAGGATATGGGAATTTTTAATTTGACTTCCTAGGAGGTTTGTCTACGGTCTGACAACCCTGTGAGAAAA
The DNA here is from genome assembly GCF_049724085.1 of Artemia sp. Qi Xiang Cuo. Lineage (NCBI taxonomy): Eukaryota > Metazoa > Arthropoda > Branchiopoda > Anostraca > Artemiidae > Artemia > Artemia sp. Qi Xiang Cuo. The sequence continues at coordinate 48,197,888 of NC_142804.1, read as the reverse complement.
TTCAAGTGAAAATATGTTTGCTTACTTTGTCAACGTGCAAGGACACAAAAAAGTGCGACAATAATCAATCTTTGTCAGTGAATTTAGTAAAAAGTCATTTATTCTCAGGTATATAATTTGTTCACTCATGCATAGTACAACATAGATTAGACTATTTGTTAAGAGCCAAAACACAAGTTGATAAAGAAATCAAAACCCAGGGTGTCGGGAATACACCATAAAGCATGAGCAAAATTGCCGTGGAATTACCAAGGGACCACTACAATGGTACCTCATAAGAAGGTACCATTCAAGCAAATGATCTAGATGAAAATAAGTCTATATGTAAAACACTAAATGAAATAAAGAAGAACGCTAGATTAGGAATGGTAAGAGAGCTTTCTAAGGAAAAACTAAGGCTATTGATACAATTCATTTTTACTTACTAGCCTTTAATCTTTCAAAACCGTTCGCTTAATGATCCTTGAACAATCCTGTGTCCTAAGAAGAGTAGTACTTATGCTCGTATAGAATTAATGGGGTCTTGAGTCAAAAGACCCGTTTTACACCTAAGTGTTGTACTTCCACGCTCCTACTAAAGGAATTGTCGTGATAGGAGCAGTGGCGTTAGGTGCCGTCAGTGGTAGCATTAAAAATAGTTGTAGGGCTACATGGTTTCTGAAAAGCAAAATTTTGTTTATGTAGGTTAAATGGTTTCTATAACATAAAGTTTCCGAGAATTCAATATGTTAATCTGATGTAGCCTATACATTCAATCAAATGTTAGTAGTTAACATTTTTTAATTTTTATAACTATTCCCTAAGAGACCCTCAACGATCGTAAGCGCAAGAGGTGCAGCACGTGTATGTGGACGAAATTGGAGTGGAAGGGGTCTTAGGCCCTCGGTCCCCACTTTTCATTATAAAGTTACTCAGACTAAAATCATTGCGTTATTGTGATCTCAATATTGCGTACATGTATTCCTCTCCCTTACATGTACCTATGATGCAAGGAAGCCTCTGTTTTCAAGTCGTCTATTTGTATATGTTGGCATCTTTGCCCTTTAGGCAAGGGTGTCCACCATTTCGAGTAAAATTGGTATTGCCAAAAATTAATTCTATACCATGTAAGACCATCGAGGCTCTGAGGGCAAATGGATACAAGAGGGACAATTGGGTGCCCTCTGATATTCTTTGTCTCTTAAAAGGAATAGCAGGCCTAAGTATTAACGATTGAATAATTCATATGTTGAGTTTTTTCGGTCGTTTGCTATGACGAGGCTGAAAAAAAATAAAAAGATGGTGACACATAGCTCAGTACCAAGTCTTGTCTACTGTGGAGAATATGAGCAACGTCTTCAAGTATAGATTTGGACTCCAGCAAGACAATTTCAAAAGAAAGTCTGTTTTGTTGTCACTTTGTCACTGTTGTCACTTTGTTTCTGTTCTTACTACTCAAGTGGACTTTTTTTTGAGTAGGTTAATTGCAACCAAAGTATAATCATCTACTGAACAGTAGATGTTCACAGTAACACTGAACAGTTCACTGTTCACTGAACAGTAACAGTTCAGTAGATGATTAAACTTTGATTGCAACTAACTATTTTAGAAAAGATTCGAAGAATAAACGTTTTTCTTTCATATTATTAACCAATAAATAATTACTAACTATACCACAATCTGCTACACAAGGTGATTGTGTAGCACCTTGTGAATAAATCATAAGGTGATTTATTTAATTTTTTTTGGTTCTTGATCTTGGACCAGACCAAGAACCAAGTATGGAAGGAGTTGTTGTAGAAACTTCGAAAAGGGTTCATTCGATTGGAAATTGCAGTGGCTTGTGCAGTTTTTAATAGTTGAAAGTGATTGGAAGGCAACTAACACCCCTTCCACGCCCACCATTTCCCCAAACACATCCAATCAAAATTTTGAGATAGCCATTTTGTTCAGTGTAATTGATTTCCAGATAGAAATTATGTTCTTGAGAAGAACACTCCCCCCCCCCAGCCTTCAGGGCCAGGGTTGTAAGTTATTCCCTGGGGGCATATAAGGTTTTTATAGAAGGCTTTGTCGTAGAAACTTCAAAAAAGGCTCATTCGATTGGAAATTGAAAGGGCTAGTGCCCTTTTTAACAGTTGAAAGTGATTGGAGGGCAACTAACCCCCCTCTCACGCCCACCATTTGCCAAAACACATCCAGTCTAAATTTTGAGATAACTATTTTCTTCAACTTAGTTGAGAGTTCTGTAAATTACATCTTTGAGGATGACAACCCCCCCCCACAGCCTTCAGGGCAAAGGTTGTAAGTTATGCCCTGGGGGTATATAAGTTTTTTTTTATAGAAAGCACTGTCGCAGAAACTTCAAAAAGGGTTCATTTCATTGGAAATGAAATGGCTAGTGCCCTTTTTAATAGTCGAAAATGGTTGGAAAGCAACTAACACCCCTTCCATGCCCACCATTTATCCAAATACATCCAATCTAAATTTTGAGATATCCATTTTGTTCAACGTAGTTGAAAGTTCTGGAAATTAGGTCTTTGAGGATGACAACCCCCCACATCCCTCAGGGCAAGGGTTGTTAGTTATGCCTTGGGTCATATGAGGTTTTTATAGAAAAATAGTAAAGTGGTTTTATGGTTGTAGGTGATGTTGTGGTAGATGTCCTTATTTCTCCCTTTATAGGAGAGATAAAGTATGTCCCTAAGGTAATCAAACTTTGGTAGCGTGCCTTAGGCTATGGCCTGACTAATGAGGTGTACCAGCTGGGAATATTCGAGGGACTAAATTTAGATTGTAGAGAGGTTGGCTATAACACAATACTTTTATTCAGCTAATATACACTAGTACAGAGTTTGATAATATATATATATATATATATTCCGATGGGACTGGTGGTCGAAAGGAGACAAAAAGTATAAGAAATCTACAATCAGATATAATACGATTAGACACATACAATAATCCGACAATATTCCAAGGTATTTCTAAATCAACGGACCAGAGGTCAGTCCGGCATAAAATTAGTATATCACGCTCCGTCCCCATAAAATGTATCTTTTATACATTTTATCAACCACACCCTATAGGGGCCCACTGACGCACATAGCTAGGAAGTGGTGATTTCTCAATTTCCTATTAAGCATACACCTGCCAGGATATGTTACTTATCTTAATAAGAAGTGGTATTTATAAACTATTGTATTTGCGTCTTAGTATTTTACTAAACTCCAAATTGACTTAATTAGAAAGCGTCACCACAGAAAGCGTTGTCAAATTTTGTCGTAGAAACTTCGAAAAGGGCTCATTCAATTGGAAATTGGAGTGGCTAGCGCCCTTTTTAATAGTCGAAAGTGATTGGAGGGCAACTAGCCCCCCCCCACACACCCATAATATTCCCAATTAGATCCAATTAAAATTTTGAGATAGCCATTTTGTTCAGCGTTGTTGATTTCCAGATAAAAATATATTTTTGAGGAGGTCACTCACCCACAACCCTTAGGGCAAGGGTTTTAAGTTATGCCCTGGGGGCATATCAGAACGATGTTGGCACAATGTATTATTTTTTTCCTTTATACCGAAGGGCACTTCGTATCGAAGAAGTTGTCGTAGAAAATTCGAAAAGGGCTCATCGAATTGGAAATTGGAGTGGGTTGTGCCCTTTTTAATAGTCGAAAGTGATTGGAAGACAACTAACACCCCTTCCACGCCCGCCATTTCTCGAAACGCATCCAATCAATTTTGAGATAGCCATATATATGAAAGCTAAAAACTTCAGCACTTTACTGAAAAAAAATACAAATGAATGTCCTATCAAAATTCAATCAAAATTTTGAGATAGCAATTTTGTTCAACGCAGGTAAAAGGTCTAGAGATTATGTCTTTGAGGAGGATACTCCAACAAGAGTCCTCAGGCCAAGGGTTGTAATTTATGCCCTGGGGGCATATAAGGTTTTTATTGAAAGCGTTGTCGTGAAAGCATCAAAAAGGGCTCATTCAATAGAATATTAAGAAGGCCTGTGCCCTTTCTAATAGTAAAGAGTACCTGGATGGTATGTAACCCCCCTCCCACAACCAGCGTTTCCCCAAATACATCTAATCAAAATTTTGAGATGGATGTTTTATTGAACATAGTTGAAATTTCTGGAAATTAGGTCCTTGAGGATGACAAACCCCACAAAGCCCTCAGGGCAAGGGTTTTAAGTTATGCCCTGGGGGCATATAAGGTTTGTATTGAATGCGTTGTCGTAAAATCCTCAAAACTGAGATCATTCAATTGGAAATTGAAATGGCTTGTGCAGTTTTTAATAGTTTAAAGTGATTGGAGGGCAACTAATCCCCCTCTTGCACCAACCATTTCCCCAAATACATGCAATAAAAATTTTGAGATATCCATTTTGTTCAACGCAGATGAAAGCTTTGGAAATTAGGTCTTTGAGGATGATAGGCCCCGCAGAGCACTCAGGGCAAGCGTTGTAAGTTGTACCCTAGGGGCGTATAAGGTACTTATAGAACGCGTTGTCGTAGAAACTTCAAAAAGTGCTCATTTGATTGGAAATTGAAAGGGCCAGTGCCCTTTTTAGTTGTCAAAAATGATGGGAGGGCAGCTAATCCCCCTCTCACGCCCACCATTTTCCTAAACACATCAAATAATAATTTTGAGACAGCTATTTTGTTCAACGTAGTTAAAAGTTCTGGAAATTATGTCTTTGAGGATTGCAAACCCTCCACGCCCCTCAGGCCAAGGGTTGTAAGTTGCACCCTTGGGGCATATAAGCTTTTTATAGAAATCGTTGTCGTAAAAACTTCAAAAAAGGCTCATTCAATTAAAAATTGAAAGGGCTAGTGCCCTTTTTAATAATCGACAGTGATGGGAGGGTAATTAACCCCCCTCTCACGCCCACCATTTCCCCGAAAACATACAATCAAAATTTTGAGATATCCATTTTTTTCAATACAATTGAAAGTTTTGGAAATTAGGTCTTTGAGGATCATACCCCCCCCCCCAAACCCCTCAGGGCAAGGTATGTAAGTTAAGCCCTTGGGGCATATAAGGTTTTTATAGAAAGTGTTGTGGTAGAAACTGCAAATAGGTCTCATTCGATTGGAAATTCAAAGGGCTAGTTCCCTTTTTCATAGGCAGCGCAATCGCGCTGCCTAAGTAAAGAACGATGTTCGCACAATGTATTATTTTTTTTTCAAACCAGGGCACTTAGTATCGAAAGAGTTGTCGTAGAAACTTCGAAAAGGGCTCATTCAATTGGAAATTGGAATAGCTAGTGCCGTTTGTAATAGTCGAAAGTGATTAGAGGGCAACTAGCCCCCCCCCCACGCCCATCATTCCCCCAGTTACATCCAATCAAAATTTTGAGATAGCCATTTTGTTCAACGTAGTTGATTTCCAGATAAAAATATATTTTTGAGGAGGTCACTCGCCCACAACCCTCAAGGCAAGAGTTTTAAGCTATGCCCTGGGGGCATACCAGAACGATGTTGGCACAATTTATTATTTTTTTCCTTTAGACCAGGGCACTTCGTATCAAAGAAGTTGTCGTAGAAAATTCGAAAAGGGCTTATTCAATTGGAAATTGGAGTGGCTTCGGCCCTTTTTAATAGTCGAAAGTGATTGGAAGGCAACTAACACCCCTTCCACGCCCACCATTTCCCGAAACACATCTAATCAAAATTTTGAGATACCCATTTTGTTCAGCGTAGTTGATTTCCAGATAGAAACAATGTTTTGAGGAGGTCACTCCCCCACAACCCTCAGGGTTCGGGTTTAAAGTTATTGCCTGGAGGCATATAAGAACGATGTTGGCAGAATGTATAACTTATTCTTTTTTTTCCTTTAGACCAGGGCACTTCATATCAAAGAAGTTGTCGTAGAAACTTCGAAAAGGGCTCCTTCGATTGGAAATCGGAGTGGCTTATGCCCTTTTTTATAGTCGAAAGTGGATGGAAGGCAACTAACACCCTTTCCACGCCCACCATTTCCCGAAACACATCCAATCTAAATTTTGTGATAGCCATTTTGTTAATCGTAGTTGATTTCCAAATAGAAATTGTGTTTTTTAGGAGGACACTCCCCCACAGCCCTCAGGGCAAGGGTTGTAAGTTATGCCCTGGGGGCATGTAAGGTTATTATAGAAAGCTTTGTCGTAGAAACTTAAAAAAGGACTCATTCGATTGGAAATTCAAAGGGCTAGTGCCCTTTTTCATAGTCGGAAGTGATTGGAGGGAAACTAACCCCCCTCTCACGCCCACCTTTCCCCCAAACACATCCAATCAAAATTTTAAGATAGCTATTTAGTTCAACGTAGTTAAAAGTTCTGGCAATTAGGTTTTTGAGGATGACACCCCCCCCACCGCCCTCAGGACCAGGGTTGTAAGTTATGCCCTAGAGCTATATAAGGTTTTTATGGTTTTACGAACGCTTTGTCGTAGAAACTTCAAAAAGGGCTCGCTCCATTGGAAATTTAAATGGCTAGTGCCCTTTGTAATAGTCGAAAGTGATTGGAAGGCAACTAACACCCCTTCCACGCCCACCATTTCCCCAAACTCGTCTAATCAAAATTTTTAGATAACCTTTTTTGTTCCACGCAGTTTAAAGTTCCTGAAATTATACCTTTGAGCAGGGCACTCCCCCCACAGTCTTCAGAGCAAGGGTTATAAGTTATGCCATGGGGGCATATAAGTTTCTATTGAAATTTTTGTCGTAGAAACTTGAAAAAGGGCTCAAATTGGAAATTTGAGCCCTTTTTCAAGTTGGAAATTCAAAGGTCTAGTGCCTTTCTCTTGATTGGAAATTCAAAGGTCTAGTGCCGTTTTTAATAGTCGAAAGTGATTTGAGGGCAACTAGCCCCCCTCTCACGCCCACTTTTTCCCCAAACACATCCAATCAAAATTTTTAAATAGCTATTTTGTTCAGCGTAATTGATTTCCAGATAGAAATTATGTTTTTGAGGAGGACACTCCCCCACAGCCCTCATGGCAAGGATTGTGAGTTATGCCCTGGGGGCATATAAGCGTAGCCTAGCCCTATAGCCATTTTGTTCAGCGTTGTTGAAAGATCTGGAAATTAGGTATTTGAGGATGAAACCCCCCCCCCACGGCCCTTTAAAATTTAAACTTTACTGAAAAACATACCAATGGATGTGCAATGTCAGTTTAATATACATATACTGATATTTAGTAATCAAAATATTAATATTATTTGATTTATTAAAGTTATAAAAATAAAAACATTTATATTTTTTCAGTAAAGTGCAAATTATATTCTGGCCTTTGGAAGGCCTAGGGGTTTTGAGCCCAACTCATGTTAATTTCTGCTCGTTTTGAATTTTACTCGGTTATTTATTGTAATTTCTGTTCTTTTTGGGTTTCATTTATTTATCGATGCTGATTTGTGGTAGTTTCACGCTTGGTAGATTATTTGATTTTATTTTTGCTCATTTTTGTTTAATAGAGTTCTTTACTTTTCTTTGAAAAACTTATTTTGTGGAAAAAGTTTTTTTAATTAATAATAGTCAAAAGTGATTGGAGGGCAATTAACCCCCCTCTCACGCCCGCCATTCCCCCAAACGCATCCAATCAAAATTTTGAGATAGCCATTTTTTAACGTAGTTTAGAGTTAAAGAAATTTGGTCTTTAAGGATGACAACCCCCCCGCCAACCCTCAGGGCAAGAGTTGTAAGTTATGCCCTAGGGGCATATAAGGTTTTTATAGAAAGTGTTGTCGTAGAAACTTCAACAAGGGCTTATTCGATTGAAAATTGAAAGGACTAGTGCCCTTTTTAATAGTCGAAAGAGATTGGAGGACAATTAACCCCCTCTCACCCCCACCATTTTCTCGAACACATTCAATCAAAATTTTTAGATAGCCATTTTGTCAACGAAATTCAAAGTCCAGAAATTATGGCCTTGATGATGACAAACCCCCCCACAGCTCCCAGGGCAAAGGTTGTAAGTTATGCCCTAGGGGCATAGCCTATAAGGTTTTTATAGAAAGCGTTGTCGTAGAAACTTCAAAAGGGGCTTTTTTAGTTGAGACTTGAGAGGGCTAATATCCTTGATATTGTCAGAAGTGATTGGAGGGCGAATTCCTCCCCCTCCCCACACCCATTATTTCTCCAAACACTTCCGATCAACATTTTGATATCGCCATTTTGTTGATCGTAGTTGACGGGTCCGGAAATTATGTTTTTGAGTATGACAGCCCCCCCACAGCCCTCAGGGCTAAGGCTGTAAGTTATGTCCGGCGGGCATATAAGTAGTAAGGCAACAGGGAATCCGAGTAGTGATTGCGTAATTTGTCTTATCTCTAGCATGTACAAGAATATGCAGTACAGTTTCACGTGCACATTGCAAAAAGCGACCAATCCTTTTATACCTATAAAGTGGTCAACCACGTTTTGAGAGTATAGTCGAGATTGTATAACACAACCAGACTGGTTTTTGATGCAACACCCATTTTTTAGGGCCAATCAGAGACAGCGGAGGTTATTCTATATACGATAACTTGATTGGTGATTGGATTCAAATAAAACGACTGATTTTCATTGCAATTCATATTAGTAAGAGAATTGAATTCAGAGAAAATAGTTTATTTGAGAGGATATTAGTAGAGAAAATGAGTGGAGCATTTACACTATTGGCAATTGTTAGTGGAGCCAGCAGTAGCAAAAATATACGAGCACTAAATGCGGATGTGAAAATAACACGAGGCTGTAGACTATACCTTGAATGGGGTGATATTTATACTAGACACGTGATATCATTAAGTAAATTGAAAATGGAGGAGCAATTATGTTTTGCTGCGAAACTGAATATTGTGCATATAAATAGACTTCAGGCAGCATTAGATTCGCTAGTGAAATATATTGATGAGAACAAATTGCATCAGTGATTATTATTGTTGTAACTATGCTCAATAAAATTGTTTCTAAATCAAAGGTATTTTTCTTTCTATAGTAGACTAGCGTATATTTTTTAGAGTAGAAAAAATTCTGGTTATTCTGAAGTTGGTTGTGAGAGTGTTAGGACTCTAAGAAATGGATAGATTTGAGAAAGAGCGAATCATGGGGAATCTAGTGCATATGGAAAAACGTTTGATTCTAGATGACGATTTTCTAGAGCTGTCCATTCAAAGGAAGATAAGTTCTCAGGGAATGCTTGACGATATAATGAAAACTGATTCTCCATCATTAGACTATTGCATGAAGCTTTTACGTTGGGGTCCAAATGCATTTACACAATTTATTGATATATTAATCACGACAAGGCAAAATGATATTGTGGATATGCTTTTAAACACGTTTAGAAATTTAGGACTTTTTTCATGAGAAAGATGGTGTTCAAGGATGATTTACTCCTCTCTCTCTCTCTATCCCACACGATTTGTTGTTGTTGCTAGCTCATTTTAATTGCGGCAGTGAGACTGTCAACACATTGAAAAAATGTTCCATACATGTCCACTATGCAAGTACACACTGGGCAGCTGGTCATCATGTGAGAATTGCACAATGATTGATGAGTATGATGAAAAGTGTAGATTATGCAACCCGTGTAAATTGCATAGAGGATATGCTATACAAATTAAAGGTTGTAATTCCTGTCTTGAAGAGGTGTGTGACTCTCATCCTAGAGGACACCTATGCTCGAAATGCCACTATGATAAATGTAATCAATGGAAGAATACACATCCCGGTATGATTGGAAAGAATCCTAAGCGTGATTTTAGTTTTTTGCTACGAGATTGGTATCGTCGTGGTTTTAGATTGTTCTGGGAGGAGGAGCCGGGTCAGCGATTCAACTGTTGGAACAACAAAAGAATTTGGTTTCTACGTCATCCTTGTGAAGACAAGGGGTGTTATGATTATAAGCCCACTGATTTTTATTTGGCTGTTACGGAATGTGATTCGTCACTTGAGGACACTGTTTGCGAAATTGCTTCAAATAAGCAAATTGAAACATGTGAATTCTAGAGAATGAATGAGAATAGTATCATTAACTATACAAAGAGATATGACAAGAGTGAAGATACACTCTACTGTAGAAAATGCGACCCTGACATTGCAGCACATTAGGGTCAGCATACTGTGAATTCAGATAATCTACCTGCATTAGTTGTTCTTGACAAATACCTATACCTAGTAGAAGATGAAATCTAAAGAGTAGAAAAGTCGTTTTTATCATGTATATACATTTTTTCATATATTAATAAACAATTTCACATACATTTTTAGAACATTTTATTCGTAGGGCACTAAAATCAATGTTAAACACGGTTGTAAGTATATTTTCCACTACAAAGTCGTTCAATGGAGGTAAGTCAACGTAGATGTCGAGAAACTGCTTGTAGGTATAGCCACGATATCTGAATATGAAAAAGAGTAGTGCATGAAAGCCGAATGTCTTTGTCGTTAAATCCTGTACTCTCTGGTTATTTTGAATAGTAGTTTTCCAGTTTCTTTCAATGAACTTGATGATATGTAACCTGTAGAATTTCTATGATAGACGAGAAGGATAAAAAAATTCAAGTTTTGTCGCAGTTCGAAAGATGCTAAGCCAGTAGCCTGTCTTCAAAAATGATGGACTGCTATTAAAGATGATTAGGGTATTGTTAACACTTGGAATTTTTTCAATGAAGTCCGATGGTATGCAATAGGACTTGTACTGGGACATGTATGGATCCATACTAAATACGTTGATTATTTGGTTTGTGTTCATGGTGCTAGGTCTAGTAGAACACTGCCGTCGGGTGTGATCTCCCAATTGGTTTCGAATTAACTCGATGAAATGAGCGGGGTGCTCTCAGGCAGAGTATTGGCAAATATACCCTCTAAGCGTATATTCCCTGTTCGTACTATGCTCATCTCCCGAGTCTCTGCCGAGTCAAAAACATTTAGGCCATGATTTTCTGAAAACAATGAATCGGTTATTCCATTTTCAAATAGTTGGGAGTCACGAAGTAGGGATTGCATGGTCAACTCGTACAGAGTTCTATAGGATTTTTTGTCAAATGATAAAGTGTACAGTGGAATCCTTTTCACTTTTGCACACGAGATTAAAGCGACCAAAAAAAAATTTAAATCGTGGGGGGATGCCGTCTAAGATCCGAAGGCACTACCACTCTTCAAAGAAGCCAACGCCAGTTTTTATGGGACTTCTCCATAGATAAATTATGACTCGCTATAGATACGAGAACCGGTGGCAATGTGACGTTGATTGGTGATCGTATGGGGGACAAGAAGTTTAATGTTGTTGCCATTGGCTCTTAGCTTTTCCACTGCCAATGCAACAGAGCTCATAACCTGTTGTTTTTGGACGTGGATAACTGCCGATGTGATAATGACATTTGCATCGGGTGCTGCAGGAAGTGTTTTTCTCAAAATGAAATTCGATGGCGCCAGTTGCAACTTTATGTCAATCTTGACATTGGGGGGTAACCATGGGTTATATTGAATATCTCATGATTTAATTTTCCAACTAAATGATACTCCTGGCTCACTGCAGTAGTCAACTCGCCGTCATTATCAACACCTGATCGATATTCATAGCCCAATGACTTTCCTCTCAACTCCTTGTATGCCTTTGGTGTCATCATTATAAATTGTATGTAGCTTGCATAGTTGGATAAATTATTGCTAGTGCTTACCAAAGTTCCATTAATAAATACTTTAATTTGTTTGAACAGGTTGTATAGAATACAGTTTTCGTAGGAGAGACCATTGGCAGCAGTTGGAGTTCTGTCATTTGACTTTTTCTGCACCGCTAAATTTAAATCAATAAATGTTGATGAAAAATCAATGAAATAGTCTTCATTGGAAAATATTTGAAAGTGTATATTTTCTAAGAGGGGTTGCTGGGGGTGAAATGGTTCATAGTAACTATACTTGACTCTGACATCAATATTTTCAGCATTGAACAGATTCAATGAGAATCTGATTGATGGACGTGATTCTCTGTGGGGGAGATAAGTCATCTTAAGAGAAGAAATCCTTCTTTGATCTAACAATATTTTTCTTTTTCTTCTTCTTATTGGTCTTCCTTGTTTTATTCCTCAAAGTCCTTGTTGATTTCCTTTGCTTCCCGCCTGGGTGGAGACTGATGAGTGAATGACGCACACGCATCTTTTTCAATCCTTTTCCATTTTGCTGAGATTTTAATTGCTCACCAACGGCTCTTGCTGAAGATCTAATATTTTCCTTAACACTCTCCTTGAAATTTTTACCCGACCCCCAGTCCTGTAGTGTTGAGGCAGCAAAATTTGATGCAGCAGATACAAGATATTTTACTGGTACTGGTAGCAAACCAGCTACCAGTACCAATATGTAGTAGTCCAATCCATTGCCTATTTGACGTGGACTCAGAGCACCAACATCGATATCGCACAGCAATCGATATCGGGACAGACAAATTCTTCTATTGTTCATTTTAGGTGATGGTGCTGGTGTGGCCGACAATGGGTCGAAAATGACATGTACTCTCTGCTAAGCCTTTTTTTATTGCTAGAGGGTCACCCAATTCACTTCTTAGCGTTAACTGACAGAGTTCCAAATACAAAGTGTTTACAGGAACATACTGAAGATGATTTATATTATAGTGATGAAGAAGTTCATGAGTTGTTTTTCGTTCAAGAACACGTATGAGGGGGACATTTGAATTACCAACTCTCGATGTTTACACAAAGGATGCATAGAGAAATATGCAAGAGTCCGAAGCAAAACCAGGTGGATAATCAGCCAAAATAACTTGATCCATCCGGTAAACGGTGCCAGCGTTTTTCCCATTCATCATATTCTGTTTAAAGCCAAGAACGTATCTCAGATTATCATTGAGAATAATTGTTTCAGTGTCAACAGGTGACGTAATGTAAATCCTATCGTTTTCCAATGAATAATTAAAATGGAATGTACCATTCCTACGATAAGAGATTTTTCTATTGATTGTACGACACAAATCTGTCATATTATCGTATTCAATATATTTCAATTTGACATGCGGATATTTGCTACATTTAAGTGCCTGAACCCATTCATTGTCGACAAAGAGTGACCACTCGATTGGTACATCGTCTATATAATACACACGATCCTTTCTCAGGATGTCATAGGTATTTTTGAGAATACAATCGACAAGAGCCACTTCATACGCGCCGTCAAATGTGATGGCAGGAGAGTTTTGTCCAAAAATAACTTGTCGTATTCATGTCGTTGTAGAAAGCATCGGAAACGTTGGACATAAAAGTTACACAGAAATCATTGGGCATTGTCAATATTTTCAACATTGATCCAAAAATCAAAATCAGAGCTGTATCCTAGCCACCAAACAAGTAAACAAGTTTCCGAACAAGTCACCGAACAAGTTTCTTACCCCTGTGAGTACGAGTCTTTAATATCTTTTCAGTTTGATAGATTTCACTATTATTTTTAACTTTTTGTAGTTCATAGTCATAAAAGCCGCTGAGAATCTCTTCATCTTTGGTATCGCGCAAACGATAAATTATGGGTTTAGTGTCTAGGATTTTTGCCATTTTAAAAAGTTCTGTGGACCACAAGTAATTCCACTTTTCAAAAACATTAGTTGTTCTATTAATTCGAACAGTATCACCAACATTGAATTTTTTCTTCTTGACAATCGTTTCATTGGAATATTGTTTAAGAAAGGTGTCAATTGTATCATGATCAGAATGACGAACTTCCGTTGGGATTGAGTTGGACAATGATCGATGAGGTCGTTAATTATAAATCAACGAGATTTTATGTAAATCATTAATAAAACCAGGTGTATTTTTCAATTTACAATATCTTGAAACTAAAATTCGAAAAGTTCTCATCAATCTTTCGGTCAATGCAGCCTTTATAGGACTTTGGCTATGGCAGAACAGTGTACTATATTTCTCTAATACTTTTGCAAAATGGGGATTATCAAATTCAATACCGTGATCCGTTTGTATTTTTTTGTACGAATCTTGTTCGTGAATAATTTCTATAGCCCGAGCTACTCCAACTCCTCTCTTTGACCCCAATGGAATTGCATATGCATAACGACTATAAACACTGATTGCGAGTAGAATGTACTTATACGGTGTATTGTGACGTCGTTGAATCTCATCTAGAGTTAGGAGATTTGCTTGCATTATATGCTATGGGAAAAAGGCTTTATTTTTTCGATAACGATTAGCAGGAAGTCTATGATTTCTATGATCACTTTCAATGAGGTATGTTAGGAGTCGTTTACTTTTTTCACGATATGAGTTGGGCATTAGATTTCCAATTTTCGACACAGTTGAATCCAATTCCTCCTTCGTCAATTGTGTTCCAGAAACAGCAGCAGAATCCCGAGGCGATTGTTCCTTGTTAGGATCAATAATAGTGGTTTTCATCCGACAAAGTCTATAGTTGTCCAATTATCGAAGTTCATCATAAATTAAGAAAAGTTTTTTAGCATCCTCACTATTTTCATTTTAAATAAATTTAATCAGGTTGTCTTCAAAGTGTTCCACGGGTGAGAGATTGAGTTCTATTGGAGTCAATTTATAGGGTTTTGCCATCTAGAGAAAAGCAACGATGTTGCTTTGCCTGTTGCTTAACTACTTCTGGCAGTTAAACATTGCCCTCGGTTAAATTTAAACAGAGTTGAGATATTAGATTAATGAAATCATTGTCAATACCATGTTTGAGTATGGCTTTCGTAAGCGGGGGTTTTGAAGTGTTTCAAACAGAAAATAAATGTCTATTTTCATGTACTTTTTTTCAGTGCCATGATCGCAACTAATAGCCTTTTTTAGTGTTCATGGGAAGATATACTGTAATTTCATTTTCAAAAATATCTGTGACTACACGCAGATCCTCGGGTGTATTCTGATTAAGATCTAATTGGATATAGCCGTAGGGTTTATTAGTTGCCTGATAGTATGCTGAAAGTAAAAATTTAGGGGCGCCGGGGTATATTTGTTTATTGAGAGTTATTAGCGAGCTAGAATCACTAACAACTCTGTAGATGATATAGTAGGTGCAGTTCAATGCAAGTGTTCGCATATATTTCCTCTGATGGAAGAGATTGTGTAAAGCCAGAGTAACGGAGATCTGTTCATGATGAGAGCGAACAGTGAACAGTTGTAACATTTCCTGGGACCATTGTTCAAAAGATTCAGGCTGATCGTTAATAATCAGCCAAGAATTTGGTTCAATAATGTTGAAAATATCAAGCCCCAGTATGAACTGTATCTTCACCAATCCCGCCGTCCGAATTGCTTTTATTTTATCGTATGACTCCTGCCAAATACTGTAACAATAGTAGATTTTTTTCGGTTTTTCCACAAACATTTCATCGTAATTTTTAATGATTTTAGTTAAGAGTGTTGTTTTGCCTGACATTGATGGCCCACACAGAAACGATCTGAATGGTGTTTTAAATTGATACATGTTCCCTTCAACAGTTCACCTAGTCAACTAACTGTAGACTATAGTTGTCTAATAATGACTAAATAATTTCCCTATTACTACTCTGTTCAAGAATAATGAGAAGACGAATAAAGAATCATATTTTCTTTTATTATAAAAGTAACAGCACTTTATAAATACTACATTGAACACGAAAGCACATTAAACATGAAAAAAATACACTTTTTTAAATTTATTTATAATAAAAAATACAACATTTACATAAGCACTAGAAGAGAACACTAATAAATACACTTTTTTTTAAATTTATTTATAATAAAAATACAACATTTACATAAGCACTAGAAAAAAACACTTTAATAAATACACTTTTTTCTTTTTTTTTATTTATTTATAAAAAAATAACATTTATTAGAATATGCACACACACACACACAAACACACACACACTTAAAATAATATCACACACTTTTATTTACAACATTTTAAATTTGGAATGGGGTCCCCCCAGGGGGGGTGGCCGCTGCAGCGACCGGGAAGCACCGCGGGGCCCTCTGCGGTGGGCCGGGAAGCGCCACGGGAAGCGCCACGGGGGCCCGCGGTTGCGGGCCAGGGGCGGAGCGGGCCAGAGGGGGCATTAAATAGTGGAAATTGATCTGCCTTCCACACACAAACACATTGAAAATTGTTTGTGATATAAAAAAAAATTTAAAACACCCATCACCCAAAAAACCCTCACACCCAATTTGTACTTTTTTAATGAATTTAAGTTAATTTTTGTAGACCGAGTTGTTTTCTGTACTCTACACATTCAACTCGGTCTGAGATTAAATATTGACCGTGTGGTAGTACCTTCACACCATCCTCAAGTACATAGACTTTGTCCGATATGGCCGATATGGCGTTTTTCTCAACTCTAACTGTTTAGTTTTTAAATTGTAAAGAGCGAATCACCATGACTTTCGCTCTTGGGACTAAACTACGTTCCACACAGTTTATATACACACTCATGTCGAAATTATTTTTTACAAAGTGTGTAGGTACCCCCTTGCAAACTTGTTTGATATCCTTGTTGTGCGTTTCCACACAGTATACATTCGGCCCAGGAAACACACCACTCGATATCAGATCGCTACTCCTTTCAGATTTTAACATTAACAATTGGTTTGGGGCCTGGCGATTCACTAGCTCTGGGTAGTGGGATTCATCCCAATTAGTGTAGTCCATTCGTGAGCTAATGTACTCGCCATTTTCCAAATCATTCAATAGATTTTCAGCTTTGACTTTTAACAGGAGTGAATCAGTGTCCCCGTAATACACTTGAACTTGTCCCTCAATCGGCAACAGTACCTTGCATACATTATAATGAAATGACAACATGAATTTTTTAGATATTTCAGTTATTGCACTGCCGCCTGCAATATTTTTATTTAAAACAATGTTTCTTTTCTTGCGATGTAGGAGCACCATATTAGAGTCTATGATTGTCAACGATGTGAATTTTGGATCCACAATGATTCGAGCACAATCTTTGGGATTGCTTACAATGTCAAATTGACTTCTGTTTCGTACTCCTTCGCACATTTTACCGAAAGCTGATTTCAAAATGAGTTTATAGACTTCGTTTCAACTTTCGTTTTCGCTTGTGAACGCTTACTGACAAAGGTGTCAATAAACGTTTTCATGTAAGGCTTTTGATCGAATTGGAGGGCTCTATGAATCTTTGTGACTTTGAAACCATTTGACACCATCCATTTCAATAGCACGTGATGAACAACGATATTCTGTTTCGGGTTGAGGTCAGCAATAAGTTTTTGCTTTGAAAGCACCCAGTGCATACTCCCATCTTCTACTAAAGATAAATTGTAGGGGCTCAGAGAGTCCCTACCCACCGGTCTATTTTTGCACGGAAAAACAAAGTCTTTTACCGAGTCATGGATTTCCATGGGTATTTCACCGTCAATTTAAAAAAACAATCCCTGTGCCCCATTCTCCTCAACACTAACAATGTCGGGGAGATTCGAAGCACACGGATTGTCAAGCCATTTATAATTGCCACACGGCAAACAGTAGTGAGACATTGCCGATGGGTAAAGAGAATTCATATCCAAAATAACTGCGTCCGACTTTTCATCGGTGTGCTGTCCGGTCGGATGAGTTTTCATGATAAGATCCCCGTGAAAAACATACCCACCCCTCATTGATCTCTCTACAAACAGATGCTGATCCACATCGTTGATCAGACCTATTTCTTCTTTTCTGATTACAAGTATCAAGTCCATCACCAGATGGGGAGTGGAAAAATAATAACCTAAATCCAACCCAAATTCCCCATAGATTTCATCCGTATTTTTTCACACAATGTCCAGTAGAGTGAGTACGTCACTGGTCAAGTATAGTTTACAATAATCCCACCCATTTTTACATCCACCCTTTGCCCAAACCCTCTTAGCAAATTCCTAGTCGCTAGTGGTGCACTCACTCTCAGTAAGAGAACTGTAAAAAGCTTCAATGGGCAGTAATGATACCTCATCTAGCCTCGAGCCAGAGTTGTAATAATCAAATGGATATATACCCATACACGTTAATAAATCAAACATTTCATCACCGGGGACGTGCTGTTTAAGGAGGGGAAGCTGTAAAAATTGTCACTTTTCTGTACCTGAATAAATTAACTTAAAAACTTGGGGAAGAGGCAGAAAGAGTCTAAAAACAGATTTTGTTTAGGCATGCGTTACCCATTCCAACTGTTTTCCACAAGAATTTTCGCAGCGGTAGCTTCACCGATGATTTGGGTAGGCTATATATGAAAAAGAACCAGGTCTCCATGCGTTATCTACAACTCCACCTTTGGCAATGCGGGCCAACGCCGGTAGAACAAACTTTAAGTCGTAATTGGAATTGTGTATAAAACAGGTACGAAATATTGCTGTGTAACGTTTAAATTGCACGACTGATGTGCTACCCCTCTAAAGTTACTCCCACCTGATGTAATTTCCTGCCACAAATGTTCATGATCGATCACCTTCCTCCTCCCCCCATTCCCAACACCATCATCGAATTCTCCTTGCAAACACAACATATTTTACGATTTTTAATGGCCAATCTGTCACCTGGTGATAGGAGCATAGGATAGTTTGTGTAACGAAGGCGCGAAATTGCACCGTTCGCTTTTTTGATTACACTGACCAATGCCAAGCGTATGCAGTCTTCACGGTCACCAAACTTCTCCACTAGATCCAGCACTTGCATGGTATTATTGGAATCTCGGTGCGCGTGAGCGCAAGAGACTCCTATGGCTTCATTTATTTTAACACGATTTGGATTTCACAATTCATACACGTCTGTGAGTTTCGCTTCGCAGTCTAAACCGATCTTATTGCTCTGTAAGAGTTTGTTTTGAGGAATTCTTAAAACGTAAGATCGCTCTATCTCCGCTTACCGTCTCCACAACCTGGTATCCATGACGTTTACAATGTTGCATGTGATGCTTTAACTTTAAATCTGAGCGAAATATTGAGAGGCATATCGGACAGTAATAACATACACCATTCACCTTTTTACCCTCACTTAAAACCCTACTAATATCGGTAATTGGATTAAAATGTCCAATTGAATCAGGCTCTGTGGGTGGCGTGTATAGAAGCCACACCCAATCTTCCACTGATTCAATTGAAGGAGCCCTCACGGGAAATAATACGCCCTTCTTATTGGAACGGTGAGCCTCCTCAAATTCGGTGTCATACTATAACACCGTGACACCAATCTTTAAATGTGCATTAGCCCGCTCAAAAATATCTATTCCTTTTAGTGTCACGGGAAATTGACCATTTAAACAATTAAAATCTACTATGGGGAACTTTGAACCCTCCCTACCATTAACTGCCAATTCATCCAACTTTCTTAGAGGCATCTATTCGAAGAGGTCTGTATGCGGCAATTAAAAATACATACTTGAAACACTAGCCTCGTATCGAAACAGATTCGTTGTACCCCCTGACATCCCTCTAAATCTGAATGATATTTTAATTCAATATTCCTCGCTCCCGCTCTTAAAATAAAATCCTTTTTAAATCTACAAATATTAACGTTTAAACTTTCAATAAATAAAACCACCGAACCACTACCCCCCCCCTCGTTATAATTTTCCCACTTAGTTTGAACGCTATTAACCTAATTTAGAAAAACCTCCTCATAATTTTATAAATGCGGGCGAATTGCCAACATCTCTGTGTGCAAGTACTTTGCATACAGATTGCTCGCATTTTCATTTAAAAGAAGTATTTTTAGCGTTATTGATGCTTTCAAACTGACCCCCACCCCCCAACCCCACACCCCCTTAGGCTGTTAAATAAATGCTCGACTTATATTTGTATATGAATGTGTCATGGTCAGGGGGTATGTTATTATAACCCCTGACACTAGAAAGTTAAAGGGGTCACCGAATTTGGTGCTGTAGACCTTTGTGTGGTGCAAGGCAGAGTTGGAAAGAAAAAAATCTGGAAGTGGGGATACTTGTGATGTTGCTATATCATTATTACTACTAGCTGTATCATTAACCAGAATGGTGGGGGGTGACATAGAATTGTCATTAGCACAACCCTCAGTCTGTTCAATTGCATTGCATGGACGTGGCATGAAGTCCTCTAAGTCAGTTAGTATGTATTCCAGGGTGTTTGGAGATAGCTGATCAAGCCAGCATGTATTGTCCTGTGACGTAATTTCTTTATGATGACCCTGTTCAGATACACTAGTATTACTAACACCACCTAAATGCTCTCGCATAAATCTATCTGTCCACTCCGGGTCCTCCACCATGTCAATGTCACTAGTTAAATCGTCTTGGCTGGCCATGTACCCAAAAAAATCATTTATAAAACCCCTATGCCACTCCATATTGTCTAGAACTAGTGTAAGCTCATCTCTAAACTCCATTGGGGGTGCTAGGATTGGTTCAGGTCCACTAAAAATTGATGCTTCATGACCTGATGAAGATGGCGCTGCTAATTCATTAATCTATAGAAAAAAGGGTTTATTTTCTATGTGAAATAACCATTATTTTATCAAGTTAAAAAACTATATTCTTTTTTCCACCCCACCCTCAAAACTTAATTTTCCCCCTCCTGGCATTGTTCTAACTAAATACTTGCCTCCACCCCACTCCCCAGAAAGTTTAGAAAGACGCAATACCCTATTTATGCCGAAGCATTTCAACTGAGATGTTTACCAGGTTATTAAATAAGTACTATTTTTTACACCTCCCTCAAAACTTAATTTCCCCCCTCCTAGCATTATTTAAGTAAATACTTGCCTCAACCCCCTCCCCCGGTTCAGAAAGAAGCATAAGAGTGCTTTCTTTGACAATAAAAAAAAAATTAAATTATATTTACCTATCTCGGAGGGGAGCAGAGAAATTTAAAACAATGGTTTGGGCGGGGGGTTAATATTTTAATATCTCTGACACACACTCTTACAGTGTTGAAAAAATGGTGAGAAGAAAAGGCTAAAAAAGTTGGAAAGAAATAGTTAGATATTTCTATAAGCAGGTAGAAGGTAGAGGTAAAATGCTTAAACTTCCAAATTCCGACTGCAGTTGAATGCCTGAAGCTCCTGGCAAAGCATGAAGGGGGGTGACCTCACGATCTTGAATAGATGGGACTGAGGTATTATGAGAAGCCATCCACTCTCTTCTCAATTTTCTGCCAGGTTGCATAGAGGTTTGCGCTGAGCTGACACTGGCGTGAGAGGCTCCTGGCATTAAAAGTTGTGTGATCATTGGCTGGTCCAGAGCATGTGTAGTGGAACCAGCATATCTTATGATGGAAGGCCTTGCAGCTTGCATCGATGTGGCATCGTTCCCTCTTGCTCTCTTTTCAGGGGGAGAGTAATTGTAGGAATCCTCCTCCTTAAAAAAGAAGAAAAATTTAGATTGAAATAAGGACCCCTCTTTTACAGATAAATTTTCCTCTAAAGTTGATTCTGATGTTTGTAACGCTCTATGTCTTAGTGCTTTAGAAATATTTAAAAAAGCTCCTATAGTAGAATTTTGGAAAATTTTGAGTTTGGTGGGAAGGAGAGTTTCAGAAATATCTTGCCAAGCCATAAATTATCCTCTAAATTCGATTATGAGGTTTTTAGCGCTCTATGTCTTAGTGCTTTTGAAATATTTAAAAAAGCTTCTAAAGTAGAATTTTCGAAAATTTTGAGTTTGGGGGGGGGGGGGGAATTTCTAAAACATCTTCTCATAATATAATTTTTCCTCTAAAGTCGATTCTGATGTTTGTAGCAATCTATGTCTTAGCACTTTACAAATATTTAAAAAAAACTTCTAAAGTAAAATTTTGGAAAATTTTTAGTTTTGGGGGAAGGGGGATTCCAAAAACATATTCCCATAATAGAATTTGTCCTCTGAAGTCGATTTGAATATTTGTAGCGCTCTATCTATTAGTGCCTTAGAAATATGTAAAAAGCTTCTAAAGTAAAATTTTGGAAAATTTTGAGTTTTGGGGGAAGGGGGATTTCAAAAACATCTTCCCATAGTATAATTTGTCCTCTGAAGTCGATTCTGATATTTGTAGCGCTCTATCTATTAGTGCTTTAGAAATATTTAAAAAGCTTCTAAAGTAAAATTTTCAAAAATTTTGAGTTTGGGGGGGGGAATTTCAAAAACATCTTCCCATAATATAATTTTTCCTCTAAAGTCGATTCTGATGTTTGTAGTGCTCTATGTCTTAGCGCTTTACAAATATTTAAGAAAAATTTCTAAAGTAAAATTTTGGAAAATTTTGAGTTTGGGGGAAGGGGGATTTCAAAAACATCTTCCCATAATATAAATTATCCTCTAAAGTCGACTCTGAAATTTGTAGCGCTCTATCTATTAGTGCCTTAGAAATATTTAAAAAAGCTTCTAAAGTAGAATTTTGGAAAATTTTGAGTTTGGGGGGAAGGGGGATTTCAAAAACATATTCCCAAAATATAATTTGTCCTCTGAAGTCGATTCTGATATTTGTAGCGCTCTATCTATTAGTGCTTTAGAAATATTTAAAAAAGTTTCTAAAGTAGAATATTGGAAAATTTTGAGTTTGGGGGGAAGGGGGATTTCAAAAACATCTCCCCATAATATAATTTGTCCTCTAAAGTCGATTCTGATATTTGTAGCGCTCTATGTCTTAGCGCTTTAGAAATATTTAAAAAAGCTTCTTAAGTAGAATTTTGGAAAATTTGAGTTTGGGGAGAAGGAAGATTTCAAAAACATCTTCCCATGACATAACTTGTCCTCTAAAGTTGATTCTGATGTTTTTAGCGCTCTATGTCTTAACGCTTTAGAAATATTTAAAAAACTTCTAAAGTAGAATTTTGGAAAATTTTGAGTTTGGGGGGAAGGTAGATTTCAAAAACATCTTCCCATGACATAATTTTTCCTCTAAAGTTGATTCTGATGTTTGTAACGCTCTATGCCTCAGTGCCTTAGAAATATTTAAAAAAGCTTCTAAAGTAGAGTTTTGGAAAATTTTGAGTTTGGGGGGAAGGGGGATTCCAAAAACATCTTCTCATGACATAAATTGTCCTCTATAGCCGATTCTGATGTTTGTAGCGCTCTATGTCTTTTTTATACACAGTTTCAACTAGCTATGACTAAGTTTGTTAAAGGCAAGCTAAAATCCAAAATTAATACAAAACTTAAATTTCTTCCCAAGAAAATATTTTGAATACGATTTGGCTGTATATCAATTCTGAGTTTAGTGTACTATTCTTTAATTAACGGTTTTAATATCCACTTTTTAGTATACTATAACGTTAGACCCTATTTTAAATTGAAAACATTGTTCAAACATCACTTGTGCTTTGCATTTCAAAGGATTTACTCTCGTTTAATTTGATCAAAAAACAAACTCTTTT
Source organism: Artemia sp. Qi Xiang Cuo (assembly GCF_049724085.1). NCBI lineage: Eukaryota > Metazoa > Arthropoda > Branchiopoda > Anostraca > Artemiidae > Artemia > Artemia sp. Qi Xiang Cuo. Next base: position 48,174,603 of record NC_142804.1, on the reverse strand, counting down.
TCAAAGTGTCTTGAATTACACAAACGCATGTGGCATTAATCTATGGCGATAAGACAAGCGTGTGAAGTCTGTTTCTAAAACCGTCATTTTTGTAACAGGATTATAAACACAGATTGTTTTATTTAAACCGGAAAAGAAAGCACACTCTATTTTTGATAATGGGAAAAGGACATTTTGAACGAAAGAACTATTTCTAATGAATGAATTAAACTTGTAAACAGAGGGGGGGGGGAGGAAAGATGGGGTTTACGTAATGGAAAAAAGAGCGTATTTTACGTTTCCTATCTACTATAATCATCATATTGTAGAGTTTGTATTGTTGGGGGGGAGGGGGTTGGGATATTCCCTGAATTTGATTCTACTAGTGGGGTGACTATATAAAATGATTTTATTTGGAAATAAATTAAGAAAATTTACTAAACTGAACTCACATTATAAATCGAGGTAGCCATAGCTTCAAAGTCAATAATATCAAATGTGTTATCAATGGTATGTTAGAACATTATTAAAATTTAATCGTAACGCATGAGCTTTTTATACAAAATCTCAGGGACGAATGAAAATCACTCCTTTTTATTTGAATCCAATTACCAATCAAGTTATCGTATATGGAGTAACCTCCGCTGTCTCTGATTGGCCCTAAAAATGGGTGTTGCCTCAAAAACCAGTCTGGCTGTGTTATAGAATCTCGACTATACTCTCAAAACGTGTTTGACCACTTTATAGGTTTGCCAGCTTTTTAAAATGTCCACGTGAAACTGTACTGCATATTCTTGTGCAATTGAAATATATAGCAATAACTAGTCTGATTGTATTATATAATCTCGACTCTAGTTTGAATACTTGTTTGAACACTTAATAGGAAAATGATTGGTCACTTTTTGCGTTGTGCATGTGAAACAACACTGCATATTCTTATACACGCTAGAGATAAGACAAATTACGCAAGCACTACTCGGATTCCTTGTTGCCTTACTACTCATATAAGGTTTTATAGAATGTGTTGTCCTAGAAACTTCAAAAAGGGCTCATTCAATTGGGGATTGAGATGGCTAGTGCCCTTATTAATAGTCAAAAGTGATCGGAGGGTGAATACCCCCCCCCCCCAACCACGCCCTTCATTTCCCCAAACACTTCCTATAAACATGTTGATATAGCCATTTTGTTGAAAGTAGTTGAATTGTCCGGAAATTATATTTTTGAGCATGACACCCCCCCCCACGGCCCTCAGGGGTAAGATTGTAAGTTATACCCTGAGGGTATATAATGTTTTTATAGAAAGTGTTGTCGTAAAAACTTCCAAAAGGGGTCATTTCATTGGAAATTGAGATGGCTATTGTCCTTTTTAATAGTAGAAGAGATTGGAGGACAATTAACCCCCTCTCACGTCCACCATTTTCTCGAACACATTCAATCAAAATTTTGAGATAGCCATCTTTGCAACAAAATTCAAAGGTCCAGAAATTAAGGCTTTGAGGATGACAAACCCCCCACAGCTCCCAGGGCAAAGGTTGTAAGTTATGCCCAAGAGGCATAGCCTATAAGGTGTTTATAGAAGGCGCTGTCGTAGAAACTTCAAAAAGGGTTCATTCAATTGGGAATTGAGAGGGCTAGTACCTTTATTAATAGTCAAAGGTGATTGGAGGGCGAACGCCCCCACGCCCATCATTTCCCCAAACACTTCCGATCAACATTTTGATATAGCCATTTTGTTGATCGTAGTTGAAGGGTCTGGGAATTATGTTTTTGAGTATGACAACCCCCCCCCCCACAGCCCTCAGGGCTAAGGCTGTAAGTTATGTCCCCGGGGCACATAAGGTTTTATAGAAGGTGTTGTCCTAGAAACTTCAAAAAGGGCTCATTCAATTGGGGATTGAGATGGCTAGTGCCCTTATTAATAGTCAAAAGTGATCGGAGGATGAATGCCCCCCCCCCACCCACGCCCATCATTTCCTCAAACACTTTCGATCAACATGTTGATATAGCCATTTTGTTGAAAGTAGTTCAAGGGTCCGGAAATTATATTTTTGAGCATGACACCCCCCCCACGGCCCTCGGGGCTAAGATTTTAAGTTATACCCTGAGAGCATATAAGGTTTTTATAGAAAGTGTTGTCGCAAAAACTTCCAAAAGGGGTTATTGGATTGGAAACTGAGATGGCTATTGTCCTTTTTAATAGTCGAAAGTAATCGGAGGGAGAATCACCCCCACCCCATGCTCATCATTTCCCCAAACACTTCCGATCAACATTTTTATGTGGGTATTTTGTTCAACGTAGTTGAAAGGTCTAGAAATTACGTCTTTGAGGATGACAACCCTCCCCCCATAGCCCTCAGGACAAAGGTCCTAAGTTATGCGCTTGGGACATAGACTTAACCGAACAATTCTATAAATTAGGGGCCAGCTTGGCTTAAGTTAAATGACTATCAGGAAAAAGTCCCCCGAGGTCAACACCAGAAGAGTAACTCCCCATCCTAAATAGAATGGAAATTTAAAAAAAAATTCTTTTAAATGTTTTCACTTTTATAACTTTAATGAATCAAAAATTTATTATGATTTTAAGGAATAAATATCAGCATATGTTTATTAAACTGAATATGCACATTTTTTTTCATTAAATTCATTTGAATTTTTTTCAGTAAAAGTACAAATTATATTCTGGCTTTTAGAAAGCATGGGGTTTAGAACCCTACTCATATTAGTTTCTGCTCGTTTTGAGTTTGACTCTGTTATTTATTTAGTTTCTGTTTGTTTTGGGTTTCATTTATTTATTGATTCGTATTTGTGGTAGTTGTATGACTCGTATATTATTTGATTCTATTTTTCTTCATTTTTGGTTTAATAGAGTTCTTTAATTTTTTTGAAAAACTTATTTCGTGGAAAATTTTTTTTAATTAATTATTACAAATGATGATTTTCTATTGCGACAAGGGATTACAACAATTTAAAAACCTTAAAAAAGAAAACCAAAAGTTTGAACTTTAATATATATTGCTATTAGAAATCGGACTAGCTTCAATAATCAAATATTATTGAAAAGACAAAGTATGAAAATACATTAAATTGCAGAAAGAGCAAAAAACTAGTAATTTCAAAAATATTTGTATATATTTTAACAAGGGATTACAACAATTCAAAAACCTTAAAAAAGAAAACATTTTTGAACTAAGCCAGTTTTACAATATCAGTAATAAGGCCCAAAAAGTGAAAATTTGCAGTTATTACAAATGACGCATTTTGACAAGGGATTACAATAAATCAAAAACCTTAAAAAAGAAAACCAAAAGTTTGAAGCTTAGTACATATCGTTGTTAGAAACCGGACTAGCTTCAATAATCAAATATCTTTGAACATATTGCTGTATGAAAAGACATTAGATTGCGAACAGAGCAAAAAGCTGATAATTGCAAAAATATTTGTATATATTTTAAAGGGACTACAACAATTCAAAAACACTAAAAACTTAAAACCAAAAGTTTGAAGCTTAGTTGGAATCGTTGGTAGAAAATGGAATTGCTTTAATAATCAAATATCTTAGGAAAACACAGTATGAAAAGACATTAAATTGCGTAAAGAGCAGAAAAACTGGTAATTGCAAAAATAGTTGTATATATTTTAACAAGGGATTACAACAATTCAAAAACCTTAAAAAATTAAACCAAAAGTTTCGAGGTTAGTAGATAGTCGTTGTTAGAAATCGGACATGCTTTAATAATCAAATACCTTTGAAAAGACTGCTATATGAAACGACAGCAAATTGTCTGCGGTTAGAAGACAAGCAACAATGAGCATCCATATATAGAAGCCCGCACCGCGTGCCGGGGTCCGGTACTACATATATATATATATATATATATATATATATATATATATATATATATATATATATATATATATATATATATATATATATATATATATATATATATATATATATATATATATATATATATATATATATATAAGTAGTAATAGTGTTAAAGGTTTGAACTATACATTCAACTATACATTCACGCCTAGGCAATAGGCACCGCGAAATACA